>NC_065526.1:3753669-3786005 GCF_006386435.1 Epinephelus moara | reverse complement strand
AAAAAATGCACTTTTAGTGGACGTATTTTGACGTTGTTTGACGCGGTCTGAGTGCCCTATTATTTAATATAGCACGCGCTCACGGGCTGCAGGCAGGTCAGCCCTAGCTTCCTACTGGAGAAATGTCAAATATTGAACATCCTATCACTCATTTAGACAAAAGTAGATCGGAAAATAGGGCCCAGGTTGAAAAAAACATTAGTTCCCCTTTAAGCTCAATGTTGGAAGTAATGGTGTTGAACACTCTTGACGAAGGTCCAGGAGGACTGGAACGTCAGTGTTCCTAATAAATTGTGAGCAAGAGCAGTGTGTCGGATTTTATATTCAAGGACTCAAGTGATGTTTTCCAACGCACCCGCATCTGAGACAGTTGGATGTGCGATTCCCTTTTTTCAAACTCGTTTAACCTCTTAAAATCACTCTGACTCATTTTCAAAAGCTTCTGCGTATTGTTCAAATACTAGTGCAGATGTAAAGTCTCCAAAGATCTCCAAGATAAACACAAAACATACATGATACTATAGAGGGCACTAAAGATAAAATCGAGAGCCTAAGAGGTTATTTTAACGTCAGATCAGTTTGTGTTCTGTTGGTACATTGTGTTACATTTTTATTTCATCTTATTTTAAACTCACCGTGCCCCTCAGAACTGTTGGCACTCTTGGTGAAGATTTATCCGAAAGAGCTTTGAAGGATTAACAGCTTAAGGAGTTGTTCAGTGAACAGAAAATAAACTTTAAAAAAACCCATTGTGTGATGAGCTTTATTACACAAAAGGTCTCTGTTGTCCTCCCTGACGATCTGAAGGGATATTTCACACCAGGACGACATGAACCAGCAAGAAAAATAATTTATTATTTAGGAATTTTCAAGATTCATTTTCTTATCTCTTCGTTTATTTCATAAACCGAGCTTTGGAAGTAAACTTTAAACCTGAGGCAAGGAAGATATTATTACGTTCTTATCAAGGATCTCAGTCACACTGTTTTTTTAAAGGCTTAGATTCACATCAAATCCAACAGGTAACAGGTTGAGAGATGTGTCTGGCTCGTCCTTCTCCTAACAAAGAGTGTGCTTCTGTTTTCTTCCCTCTGCCATGCTGTCATCTAACAACAGTGCTTTACACAGTAGGAAAAATCCTCCACAGGTGCAAGCAGACGTCCAGAGGTAACCAGCTAGAGTAGAGCTGTAGACGAGTCTGTGTGTAGACACAGTTACCTGCTGTCGCTGATCTGCCTTTATTACTGGGTTTAGTTTAGATGGACAGACCTATTTAACAAAGCATTAATAAAAGTATCTTTGTGTTTGAATTACTGCTTTGATAGTTCTGATTGTGGTTCATGCACCTTTGAGGAGCTCTGTTTCTGAACCACTGGGGAAAGCAACCATGAAAGAGGCAGTTTGAATGACATTAAATAGCACTGGCTGTCTTTTATGCACTGAGAGATATTAGATGACAAAAATACAAACTGTCATAGAGGACTGCAGCGCCCTGCTAGATCAGATACTACCTGTCCCACTCCCTCAGCTGACTGACCAACTTTAGATGAATCCTGTCTTGTTGTTTCCAGTGATAGCTGTTGTGCGTAGCTGCAGCATTACACTGTGCACAGAAACGGAATGGTTTGGTAATTTTTACAACTATCTTGCTTGCATTGCATCTGGAAATGTTATGGTGAGTACATTTACTTCATGTTAGATGTATCCATGTAGAGTATGACTATTGGAGTTGTTTGTGTTTGTCATCGTGCTTAGTGTTGTTGGTGTAGAAAGTCTTGTTTAAATTGTGTTGAGCGTCAGTTTTTATTATTAATTCAAACAGAACAAATGATGGCTGCTGTTTGGTTCGGGGCAGGAAGTACTTACTCTGTCTGTCTGAGCTTGTTTTGTAGAAATGGCCGGGGGAGGGATGAGAGCCTGAAGGAGTCAAACATACAGGGTTCATCTCAAAACCTAATCTCGCATCCACGTTTCTCTCAGTTGTGTCTCTTCCTCATGTCTTAGCTCCGCCCTCAGACACAAGTAGAGATGCAAGGATGCGATGCGACGACAGAAGGAACAAGGAAATATGCCTTTAGTGAATTGAGTCGTCTTTTCCTGTAAAGCATCACGAGTCAGCTTTATTTTTGTATTTTTCATGAGTTAGAGTTCGTTATTTAATAACCCAGAATATGATTGCGGTGGTTTTTGAACACTGGAAATGATTTATTAGGCCAAATGTTTCAGGGAAACTCATCAACCCGACGCTCAGGAATGATCAGCCTCAGGTGTGACTGAGTGGAAATGATGCTCAGCGATGTAAAAAGTGTTTCTTGCTGACAGACAGACTCTCTGACTTTGATTGTATTCTTAATAAAAGTTGATGAGGGAAATAACAGAAAAATCTCTCTAACAAATAAAGAAAGTTGTTTGTTTCCTTTTCTTGTTCAGATTTTTAACTCAGTGTTGAATCAGAAAACAAATAAAATATAAAACTTGGGAGTGATACACTTGAGTTTAATCTCTTATCTGTCTTCACTCTGATGTGAAACTCCAGTGATGTTGTGATCTATCAGATCAGTCCAATCAGCTCTCCAATCAATAACAGATATCCAATCAGGGGGATGTGTCAGTCGGTATAAGACTTCCGCGAAGTCTGCACTCGTGTACCCTCGCTTCCCTCTCTTCTGAAAGCCTCCTCTCTCCTCGACTCCTCAACTCCTCTGAGCCAATTTTACAAAATGAGACTTCAAGATGACGAGTCCTTATCAATTTCCAGGTCAAGTGATCAAGGATAGAGGAGTCAAGGAGGGATATTGAGATGAACCCACAGTCTTAGCAGCCAGAGAACAGCAGTGAGTTTAAAGACGCTAACAGCCGCATAGAGCTGCAGAGTCAGTGTTGATTCTCAGTGGGTTCGGCACTACAGTCAACACCTTTTAAGTCAGGATCCTGTCATAGCAGCATTTATAACCTTTGGACCATTTTGAGTGCACCAGTAGTACACTGCATTTTCCCATACTATGCAGTGTGAACGCACTTAGTGCACTCAAATTATTGATTGGTTAGTACAGAAGTTTGCGATTTGAGACACACTGAAGGTACAAAACCTGATCAAATGTGGTTGAAACTGTTTTGTATGCTTAACATTTGTAGTTTCATAAGGCGAACAAATTTGGCCAAATTTAGCAATAATAACAAGCTGAAACGCTCAGTGGAAGTGGAGGACATCGGGACTTTATATTATTGCAGCACTTCCACCAGGCCAATCAGGTGAGACAGAGCAAGGTAAAATCATACAGAGTTACTAAAATTAACAAATCACGAGGCTTTTAGATATGTTGTAGGCCTATTATTTTCAATTTTGTTTTTGCACAGCCATATTCAGGCATCAAAATAAACAATTTTGTACAGTTTTAGCTTTAAACAGTGACCCCTAACCCACTGAGTTACAAAACATTGAACAAAGTTTGCATCCTTGTAATTTTGTTTTTGCACAATGTTCAGGCATCAAAAGAAAGTTTTATACGTTATTTCAAACCCATTGATTTTCAAAAACAAAGACAATGCTTAGTTTTTCAAACTTATCAGGTCCTTCTTTTCCAAAATAGCTCTGAGAAATTAAGAGTCCATACCAAGCAGAAGCTCCGGTGTCAGGAGGATCTATGATCTGTCAAAAACCTGCACAGTTTTTCTCCCTTTCCTGAGTTTTCACTCCGTTCCTCTCTGCTGGATTCTCATTATGTCAGTGATCTTAGAATTACAGATAATCCTGGTTTAGTTCTGTATGATAGATGAGAGCGTGAGCCAAAAGCTAAAACCATAATATAATTGCAAGCACGCAGCTCGCTGTCTCTATCACCTCTTTTCTGTTTAGATCAGTTTTATCGTGAGCAGCTTCAGGCCAACTGCTGAGTCATACCTGCTCAAAGTGCACAACAAAGGTCACTGTGACTCATGCAAGCAACAATTATAGAGTGCTTCTGTTGTCTCCTTTCTGTGTGTGTTTTCACACCTCATCTGATCCGTTACTCCTCGAACCGTCGTCAGACAACCTTGACGTCATGCTGTTCCTCAACTTGAGAAAGTAGCTGTACTTGTGTGGGTTCTACTTTCACCAGCGCTGTGTGGATGAATACAGAATGTATTAAAACAGGCCCTCCTGGGGGGCGAGGTACCTGAGGAGAAGGTTATCGCTCTGCAGGATCAGACAGATTTGTTCCTCGTTGTATTAAACTACAACATCAAGATAGAATCTGAGTCTGGCTGTGTGGAAAATGCAGTTTGGTGTCAGGGAGTGGAGAAGTCAGTGCCGTTATCGAGTGGCCCTGAAGAACATAACATCAAGCTCTCATATCTAAATAATAAAATCGATGATGTGTCAGTCAAAGATAGCCAAGTTCAAGCAACTTAAACTTCTTGGTGCAGGTTAAAGAAAGATTGTCTTCTTGGTTTCAAGAAGCCAGTTGTGGTGGAGGGTGTTGATGGGATGTGAACAGCGGTGTCTGGTGTCAAACACACTTTACAGCCGTGTACTTTGATGTTCACCTAAGTGGTCTTCCTCCTTTGCCTCTGAAGGCCCAGACACACGAAACCGACTTCAGAGAAGTAGCGGCGATGAAATAATGCTACTTTCATTAACAAAATCCAATGTTGAAAGATGAGAGGATATTTACCCTGCACCAGCAAACCATAACACAAAGCATCATGAAACGTTTCTGCTAAAGAGCTCAATGGCTAAAGAAAAATAATCTGACTTTATGAAACAAGTTTGTTTTGGGCTCACTCCCTCTTGACTTTAGCTCTTTGTTTACCTTCCTCACCTCCGTTTCTCTTCTCTTGCGCTGAGCTGAACTGCGGATCAGAGTGATTTCATTCACTGACGGGCTCCACTGTTGCCGATGCTGATTTCACATGTTGAATCGGCAGGAAAGAGAGAGAGGACTGTCAGTATCCCCACAACTATATGAGGTCACTTATCGGGGAAAACACTGTTGATTTTAAGCGACAAACGTCCAATGCTGTTGTTTTTCTGGTGATGTGAAATGCAATAAAAACTTAACCTAACTCCAGTACCGTTTAGCCAATCATCACAAAATTGCAGAAATTGTCTACACACACATACTAGCGACATGTCCTGAAAGTGTCATAAAAATCGACCACTAGGGGCACCACAGATTCAATGTTGAATTCTGTTGTTGAACATGTGTAAAATTATTTTTATATCAGTCAATAGGGGGCGCCACCAGTTCCAAACAAGTGCAGTGGCCTTTTGCATAATTTGACCATAAATCAATGACAGTTTGTTCAAACATCACCAAATTCTGTGGATTTTTTAAACTAAGCCCTTGAAGCATCGCCACAAAATGTTTCTGCGGTCGACCAACAGTGTTTCCAAAAAGATCGTGGCCCGGTACAGTTTTGTACGTTAATAAATGACCAAACTGTCAAAGGTCTTGATCCTACCCAGCTTTCAAGTTTTAAAGGTCCATGCTGGCTTGAACCCTGGAATTGCTGCTTGTGGCTGTGTTTAAGTCATGAGCACACTGCTGCTTCGATACTTGAAACAAAATGGATGCTTAGTGACAAGAAAAGTGGACAAAATAATAACCTTAAATGGCCTTTGACATGTTATGAAATATCACTGCACATCACAACTTGTGACCAGTGTTTTGTGACATAGAAAACACTTAAAAACACCATGAAATTGAAAGATTGCACCTAAAACCCTTTTTAAAAATACTTTAAAAAATTATACATTTTACTACGTAGAAATGTGCTCCGTAAGTTGCCTGTTGTGCTGTTGTGTGCGTTGTTTGTTTACCCAGTATACATATTAGGATTTAAAGGTGATAATAATCCCTGGTTGACTTGTCTCTCGTCCTGCAGATGAAGATCGTCTGACTAGGAGGAAAAGTTTCGTGGACACAATTTCCCTTCAGGTGGACATCATGTCCAACAGCCTTCCAGACAAGGTCAGTCGAATTTTCTTTCAAGAAACACAGAAAACACACTGAGATGGTACTGAGCAGGGATGTGGTATCAGATAAAGAGGAAACTATAACCTTCACACGTGACTCCAAAACCCCAATATAGAGAAATCAGATTTGGCATCACTGTGTGTGCCAATATGTTATATTTTCATTCAGATGTTGGTGCTATAGGCTAGGCTTTACGCATGGCTGTAATCCACCAGTAAACAGAGGAAAGGAAGAGAAGGAGAACCGGAAACAAAACAAGTTGCTTTTGGAAATCTAACCAACTACGAGAGAGAAACAAAGAGAGGTCTTCAGAAATATGTTTCAATATGTTGCAATTGAGGAAGTTTTAAAGATTTTTTGTGTTCTTCTGTACAGCTTTACTAATGCCATACTTAAAAATGCTTTGAAAATATGTTTACGGAAACTCGACTGTTAATACTGATGCGGCTGTCCTTGTTTATCCCAGCAGACTTCTAACAAGTATTTTTATCACTGATTTAGAAACCAACAGTACCAGATTTATATTTCAGTCAGGACCACCTTAGTCAAAGCAAACTTTATTTCTATTTGCAGTATTATATTTGACAGTATGGCTCTGTTCTGGGGCCTCTCTGCCTTTCCTAAAGCTGAAAGGGCACACCTCTCCGCCCTTCCACGTGCCTACGTGGAAAGCCTAAGGTGGAGAGCGCACACCTCTCTGCCCTTTCATGTGCATACGAGGAAAGCCTGAGGCAGAGAGAGCAAACTTCCCTGCCCTTCCATGCGCCTACATAGAGACGAAGACCCTCCAGGAACAGAACAGAGCAGCATCAAAGACAAACAGAAATGACATTGATAAGTCAGACACAACAAAAGGAGGAGCTGGTTGAGGGGTTGAAGGTTGCAAAGGGGCTGGGATGTGAGCTGAGCTTGACATCGTGTGCTGCCTGGACTAACACTGGGCTCAGTAAATAAGACAAAATGGCCCTTTAGTTTTCCTGTACAGAGCTTCATCAGTGATTGTGCTGTCCAGGCTACAATGCTTTGTCAGATGACATCCTCAGTTCACACCTCATCACCACGGTCTCTTAGTAAGTGAGGCACAAGGTGGTGAATGATCAACATGCTGACACTATGTTCTGTGTTTTTATTTGTCTGCAGTCCCAGCTAGCTGAGGAGATCACGTTTGAGACCCTGAAGAAGGCCATCGGTGAGATTAAAGAAAAGTTTATCCCAGTGTGTCGTCCTGAATGCAAATGAAATACTTGGCTTGTTGTCAAGAGTTCCTTCAGGCCAGGGCTTCTCTGACAAGTAGCCAAAATGTTGACAGTAATGTCCCATGAATTACAAAGATTTACTCACTGTCATGACATGGCTGACTAAATCTGTAAGTGAAGTCAGAGTTAATACACAGCTCTCATGTGGCCTGTTTTTTACTTTCCCAAGGATATTTTTACTGTTCTGCTTGTGAAAAAACAACTTTGACATAAATATATGCAGCCAACGTTTTATTCTGCCGTGTCTCAGAAGTCTTTTTCTGTTGCTCATGCTGATTATAAGCTCATTATGTTTAAGTGCCAGTGTCATCATTTAAAGTCACTGAGATTGACCTCCATCTGTTCTCAGATACCACCGGCCTGGAGGAGCAGGAGAGGGAGAAGAGGCGTCAGGTGATGGAGAAGTTCCAGAAAGCTCCATTTGAAGAGATCGCTGCTCACTGCGAGTCCAAGGTAAAAACCAACTTAAAGAGACAAAACACAGCAGCCCTTTTTAGATAGGAAGGGTGCAAATTTGCAGGAAAGCCCAATCAGTCTTTTTTCAGCATTGGCAGTATAAAAACAAAATCGGGGAGTGCAGCAAAATGCCGCCTACCTACTTTTGTTTATACAGAATGTGCCTTTTTCGGGGCAATGGGGGGCGTGAGCAAGTAACAAAACGTGTAGCTCAGCGTGTGACGTAAACAGTGACGTGGGAGGGAAGCCGCGGCTGGTCAGTCCTTCGGCGATTCTCTCGTAAGTCGGCCCGTTCTTCACCGTCCCCGTCATCTGACGGTTAATGGCCTCTTCGTTTGCGAGGACAAGGAGGGCGCGCAATTCCTTGTCTCCCCAGTTGCTCATCTTTACAGTGTCTGTCAGGTTTGTGTTTCCCTCTTGCTACTAGCTGCTCGCTAATTCCTGCTATCAGCTGTTTCCTGTTTATCCACCGCCAGTGGCTCGCACGTGTGGCGTCATCAACAGCTCCTCCCACAAGTCATCAACAGCCCCTCCCGTTGTGGAGGGCCGCCTCGGTCTGTTTAAACTAAAAGGGTTCCACCAATATGTCTACCCTACGAGGCAGAAAATTGGGCACCTCGGATCAACTCGCCAATCCGGCTCTGTGTGTCTAAACGCTCGCAGCTTGCCGGCAAAACGGCCCAACATTCACAGAAAATCTGGCAGTGTAAAAGGGGCTAATGAAGCTGATAAAAAGACTGAGTGTTCAGGAATGAACCAGTAGTGTCAAAAATAACTATTATTGTTTGTTAAATAAACACAAGCTTACTTTGAATGTTTTATTTCTGCAGGCGAACATGTTGCACGACCGGCTGGCACAAATCTTTGAACTTACAATCAGGTATGTAGTCTTGAATTTAAGACATGATTTGCACAGAGTACCTTTACATAGCTGCGAGATTTAGTTGTTTGTTGTTGTGTTAGCTACATAGCTAACGTTAGTGCCAAGATATTGTTGTCATAGAAACATACCCTCACACAGCACATCATGAAATGAAAGTGCTGGCAGAGCTTTTTTGTGAGGCGCTGGGATGAAGCGCTCTCCAGCTACAGCTTTTCTGCTGAAGGTGAAACGCGATGTGGACACAGATGAGAGATGTGGAGATGAGATGAATAAATCAGACTACAAGTCCAGTTTACAAGTTGAGCCAAGTCTGACAGTTTAATGCTGAGGTTGAGATGTCCTTCAACAAAAAGGATAAACATTTATTATTTAGGTAACAAACTGAACAACATTTATAAATAGTTTCGCCCACACGTGGTGAAGATCTAAAAGCAGAGAGTTCTTCATCCATCAGTTTATTCTCCTTATCTTTCTCACATAACCATTTGCTCCAAGTCACCTTCAAGGACTAGTTTCTCAATCTAATTGGCTGTATGGAAATCCCAGTTTAACATCTTGCCCCTCTTTCACCACCACCCCCACCTCCAAAACCCACCCCACCCGCTCCTCATCATCCCTCTTCCCAGGCCTCCACCCAGCCCGTCTGGAGTGGTTTCCATCTCATCGGGACACACTCAGCACCAGTCCGTCCCCGTCTACGAGATGAAGTTCCCAGACCTGTGTGTCTACTGATCACAACATTGAAAGGAATAACACACACACACACACACACACACACATACACACACTTGTACAAAACTAGCTGAAATGCAAAATCAAAAATGCTAAGAAAGAACTACACAATCACAATCTGTATTCCAGTCTCCTGTATTCAGACCAGCACAAAGTTGTCACACAAAATGCAGCAAAACAGCCATTTTCAATTTGATATGAAGAGGTGTAAAAAAAAAAAAAAAAAAAAAAAACTTCCCTAATCTCTTTCTAATTCTGTTTGAGAGCCTCAGAAGTGAAGCGGTACTTCTAAATCCAAAAAAGCCATTCAGCTGTTATTAAAACTTGCTCAACATCTCTTTCTGCTCTTTTTAAATTCCTTAACTCTTACTTAATTTTGAAGCAGACCATTATTAACCCTGCCAGCTCTAAACAAACTGATTTGCTGTATTTTGTTGCCTGACTAACATACGTGAAACTAAACATACAAGTCACCAAGAACAAAAACAAATGAACAGCTTCCACTCTGAGATTTCAGTGATAGATGCTGAATCAGATGTTGCGTCCCAGCATGCCTCCGATCCGGTATCATCTCTGGTCTGGCCAAAGCTTCACACCTTGTACATACGCCGTAGTCTCAAATTAAACTCTCGTACAAACGGCTAAAAGCAGTCTCAGGGTTAAACCTTGAGTCTGGTTTTTGCTGTGATGCTCCGTCTTCAGAGCCAGCTTCTGCCTCTTAACAAGTATCTGTTCTTATCAGTAGGCGTCAGTGCAGTCGCTAATAGGTAGAAATGTTCAGTATATTAGCTGTCAGATAGAAAATCAGAATAACTTCACTGGTAGTAGAAGGCAGGTTAGTTTTAGGCTCACTGCTGCTCAGTCTAATCAGTCTTCACTGTTCAGTCTTTGCTATTTAAACTCAAACGCCATAAACGACTTCAACAAGCAGCTAAGCTTCATGATTGGAAATGAATTGAAAGCAGAACTTAACTGGTCTTGAACTGCTTGGCAGAGACTCCTAAAAGACAAGCCAAAGAGAGTTTTCAGTGCTGCTCAGCAGAAACGGCTCGCTCATGCTTGGTGATTTTGTGTTTGCTTCTGATCTTGTGTTCCAGAGCTCTTGGAAATGTTGAGTATTTAGACAGAAATGTTGGAAAGCTTCAGTTTAACTGTGTAAAAGCATCAGGAATAAGAAATCAGACCAAAGTATTGTTTTTTAAGAGGTTCATAAATTCCATTTTCATCGCTGAGTCATGTTACTGAGGTGTTTTCTCAGTGGTTCTACTTCAATTTAAATTAGATTGTAAAACGATACTAACAGTTGATGTTATGTGAGGTACGAAGACAAAGATTTTCTATTTGGCAACAAAATCTCACAGCAGTCAGTGTTGTTTGCCAGTTTTTGCTAATTTGTTGATGCTGTGTCTCCAAACCAAAAGCAATATATAGATATTGTGTCAGCATGATGTTCAGGTGACTGTGAAGTAACTGTAAGAGACATCGAGTGTTGGTTTAGCAGCCGTGTCATAAGAACGTCTTCCTCAAAACTGAATGGGTCAGAAGCAAAGTGGTTGAAGGAGAGAGAAATCAAAAATGTGAAAATGTATGTTCAGGAAACAGGAGATAATCTCCAGCACCAGCCTGCAGAGACTCATTGTTGAGTGTAAATACAGCTTTTGATTATCAGCCAGTGTCGTGTTGATGTTTGTTTCCAAACAGATTTGGAATGAAACCCTGTAATCCAGATCTAATGACGGAGGACTCAGATACAACATGACTGTTTGTTGCCGCATTATTTTCCTCTAAATGTCTTCAAAGCCAACAGGTCATGAATATACAGAGCGAGCACAAAACTTACACTGACACATTTTAACTCTTTAGAGATGTGAACTGCATTGAAGGATAATTCATTTTCCATCGGAAATAATTACATGCACTTATTTTGCCTAATATTAGACTGAACTGACTCTTCGCTAAGCCCCGCCCGTTTGTGATGGTTCGTCAAGCTGTCTGGTCGAGCATGGAGCCCACGCTGTCACTAACTGCACTCCCTGAAGAACTATTATCACATTCTTGGGGGAAAAATTCCCAGAGAGAAGCAGACAGAGGGGTCTACAGTCTGTGTTTGAAGGATATATCCAGGATGTCAAACTGACTCAGCAGCAACAACAGGTTAAAAAGACAAAGATAGTTAGAAGCTAAAGCCGAACTATAGGCTACAGATCAAAGTGTAAAAATGGCGATCGAGACAGAAGACAATGAATATAAAGGAAAACTTTATATTCCAGCAGCTGTGTGGCATCGCAGTGTGTGCAGATCAACTGTGTTTGCCTCCCCTGTGCCACCAACTGCCAGACTTCCGCTGCTGGTTTCCTGAAGGAGCTCTGGGGGAATCCAAACAACATTCATGTGCACACACTGCGATGCCACACAGCTGGTTGAATATGAGCAAAGTTTCCCTGCTTCCCTTCACTGGTTCCTGTACAGCAGGGTCGGTCTTTGTAGTCTGCTGTAGTCATGCAAAGGCAAAAGCAGCATGTGTATACATTCAGTAGGCTATATCTTCAGTAGCTAGCTAGCTAACCCTACACTTTTCAGGGTTTGGTTTTGGTTTTGGAACAGGGAAGAAACGTATATCTTTTTCCAACCTCTCCAGGTAACAAGTGTCATTAATGACGACGTGCCCCAGGCACAACATTTAGCTCCAGATCCACAACACCAGCCTGAAAATTAAGGAAATCTGAAACGATGGCATTAGAGTCAATGGAGCACAGCTGTGTTGTTGTCGTACGCTGGTCTGAGCCGGCAGATGCTAAACTATGATCGGCAAGTCGTTGTTCCAGGGGCAGGACTTAGCAAAGGGTCAGTTGTCAACATGTTGCACTTCCTTCCCATCTTCAGTCTGACATTGCATCCACTCCACACTGATTTCTGTGAGGGAGGGGGTTCGATTTTCCCTAACTAATCACTAGAGACCAATGTGTCCACTTCTAACATCATTTTAAGTCCACATTGATGCATAGCCAGGACAACATATGTGTTCTTTGGCTCAACATATCACAGCACTTATTAGGGCTTTGCTCAGACTTTGAATGTTCAGTTACTGTTAGTTTACGCTGAGCACAAAGGAAGATTTTGGGCTTGATGTCTGTTGCTGTCTTTCATGGATGTGGTCAGGCGGCTAGCTACAGAGGAAGATAACGTTGGTTGCTTACGTCTAGATAGCAGAAATAACCATTATTAGGCGTTACGCTGCAGCTTTTTGAGTTGCTGAACAAGTCAGAGATGTGAGCAGTTTATCTGAGGTCTGAAGATATTGTGGTGTTGCCACCTATGATTCAGTTCTCATCTGCCCCCTACTGGTCATACTTTTTAACCGCACAGAAACATAAACACAGGTTTTTGAACAATACAGCTCATGTGACAGCTTTTTGTCATGCATACATGTTTTTAAAATCAAGTTCTGAAGCGCTGTTAGTTTGTGATATTGAATACACATTTATCTGTAGATGCTCAGCTCCAGAAATCTAGCAGTGGCATCAACTGTAAAAAGACGCTTTTCTTTCTGTCGTCCAGCAGGATGACTTTCTTTTGTACTTCCTGTGCACAGTTAGTATGTTGGCCGTGTGCAGCTCCAGTTTGACCTGCAGCTTTGAACTCCTCACAGCTTTGTTGGCAGCTCATGAAAAACCAAAACACGTTTCGTTGCCAAAGACAGAAGTCGTTCCTCTCTCGTTCTATAAATTCGAAATGTCTAAATCTTTAAATACTGGAGTTTATCAGAGTCGGCATCCTCCGAGGAGCCATATAGAGAGTTTCACTCCAAACAAAGAGACCAGCAGCAGCTCATCAGAGTTAACCCCCACCTTTAGCCACTCTGATACAAAGCACTGACATTTTGGAGGATTTAATCATCTGTGCTTTTTCGACAGTTACCACAGGGACACGTTTTGTCTCCAAAAGGGTTACAGGGGGCGTTTTTGGAATGAGATCCTTCATATCTGCTGGAGCTGCAGCTGTGATCTGTAATAACAGATGGTTATCAGTATTTCCTCTGATCTGAGCTCAGTGTAGGAAGAAAAATCCCTCCAGTTGGAGGCAGATACCTGCTGCCACCGTTTGGTCTGAGCAGCTGTGCAGAGCACATCGCCGCCGCTGCTTAATTCCAGGTTGAAGGTCAGTGCTTTCTTTCACTCGGAGATTACTGGTTTGTGTGTGAGTGTATCCTCAGTAAACTAAGCTCTATCAGTTGACCAGTTTGTGGGGATGAATTAATGAGTCTGGCTTGGTCTCATTGCGCCTTTTATCTGTTTAGAGGTGGACAGAATTATACGGTGAGTGATGGAAAAATAAGATGGAAAAGCGAATGAAAGAGACAAGAAAAAAATTGCGTGCTGTTTTGTATGTGGCCGTGTATGTTTCAGATGGTTTTGTATGTTAAAGGTTGTTGATTGCAGGTTGTGTCCCTGAACGAGAAAGGTTGGCAAAGTGAGCTTTGTTTGAAATCACCAACATGAGCCTGAAAAATATGAACTTTGGCTGGTAATTTTTAATCTTCTTCAGAAGCCACTTTGACGGCAAAGTAGGTACTGACCCCATTTCCACCTGGTATTGACGCACACAATCTTTAATCTTTTCAATTTATCTGCATGTGTAAAAATACACATATAATGCAGCAGAACACGTTGCAGTCTGAATGCTGTTTGATCAGACCACATGTGGAGATGATCTGGCTGACGTGATCAGATCTCTGTGGGTGTACATGACGTCTGTACAAACATTTCCATTTCTCTGGGCTCTTTGAGAACTTCTCATCCACGTTGGTTTAAAGGAATACGTCACCCACAGAATGACTGTTAGTACGTCAGTTAATCAGCCTGTGTTACATTGAATTCTGAAAGAAAACCTTATTTTTCTTGAATGCCTCCACAGTTAACGAAAATCAAAAACTGACGATGAATTAAAGTGAAGGGCACGGCATTCAACACCAGCAAAACTATATAAAAATATCTGTTTATACACTTTAATGCGACTCGTGCAGTATAATCCAAGTCTCATTTATCCAATTAAGGGCTGCCCCCGACTAAGAATTCTCGTAGTCGACCAATAGCTGTCATCAGGGACTAGTCTCCTGCATGTTTCTGATATGAATGTAATGATTAACTGATATATTTTGGTGGTTTGAGTTGAAGGTGTGAGAAAGAATAGTATCAGTAACATTGTTAACACTGTGCTACATTACAGAGAAATACAAACCGTACTAATGAACCTTCATTAATATAGGCCTATATTTTATCTACAAGTGCACGTCACACACTGAGCGAGCCGCCTGTTAATGACGCTGTGGGCTAATGGGCATGTAGCTACTTCCATGTTTCAGATGATACGTCATGTTTGTAGTCGACCAATGAAGATGAGTTTACATATCACCTTGGGTTCGTCCTTCACCTTCTCAAAATGATCCCACACTTTGGATTTCCTGCCCGACATGTTATTAACTAGCCTGTGGAATAACCGCAGGTACCAGCCCTGGAAATTAACCTGACTCCTGTCTGACTGCTGAGCGTGGACACTTCCTGTGTCTGTCCTTTCACATTAAAGTCCCACAATGGTTTGGATTGGTTTTGACGAGGTGCAGCTCGTGATAGTGTTTCATCTTTTTGGTTAATTTTTTTCTGCGACGAAGCAATAAATGAAATCTTGTTGACTGGTGACCTCTCTGGTCGACCAGTGTTTGGTCGACTATTAGCGGGCAGCCCCAGTCCAGTTGTATTCTTAGTACTTTTCAAACACGTGCATTTTCACTAAAACATTATTAAGAAGCCCTGCACATGAGGTTTTAGTGAAAACTGGTGTGGAAGTACTGAGCTCACAACTGAATGAATGAGACTTGTTTTCTTTTTCCTCCGAAATTAGCACACAAATGTGTTTTTCCTTTAATTTAAAGCACAAGAAAACCTGCTAAAATAGATGATAGATTCTTTTCCCATTGCCAGTACACCACAGCTGTGTATCCCAGAGTACCCTGCTTCAAAAAATCTGAACTATCCTTTTAATACCAGGTTTAAATGGAGTCTCTGTTAGCGTCCTCTGTTCTGAATATGGTGTTTAGCTGACTGCAGGTGGCTGGAGATGTTTGGAATAAACCAGCCAATGTGAGTTTTGGTTAAAGACGTAGTTTCTCTGTCGAGTTTGTAGTCTTTTGTCAGGAAGGGCAGGATTCAGAGAAATGGAAATACCTTAGATCTTTTCCTCTGTATATAAAAAAATGCATTAAAGCGATTTTATCTTTTGTGCATATCTGCGCTGCGTAACGTCTTAGCTTTAAATGCTAACTCTTATGATTTAATATCATAGCTCTACATAAAAACATGCATTATATGAAGTAACTGCATGATATCTTAGTATGACGTCGTCGACCCCTCAGGGGGCGCTGGGAATATAAATCCATCTAAACAAACTTTATCGACTGAATCTAAAAATCATATTTTTCTTCAAACTGATGTAAAATGAGCCAGCACAGTGGGGACATGTCACTGATTTGAGTTTGGAGGAAAGTACGATTTGCACAGGAGATGAACAGTTTGCTTAGATGTGGCTGGAATACATGATCACTTCCTTTATGAATGTGTCATTATAGCAGTATATCATATATTTTTGTACATTTTATGCATCACGTATCGTCAAACTGTTGCCTGGTAGAGATTTAGAGATTGGGAGATGTATTCTTGTCGATCACATTCATCATGATGAAGACAAATGCTGATCTCTTTTTATTTTAAGATTTTACATTTGTGTTGTTTACTATGAAGAGGACGGTTCAGGGTTTCAATGGGATTGTGCAGTTCTTATCAATGCGGGAGAAATGGTCTCATTTCTGAAAATGTTACTTGATTTTTTTTTAATGTAGAATCCATTATATCATTTCAAATATGCTGAAAAATTAATGAATATTATATCTATAGTCAGATGATGTCAGTTATTTTTGCATACTACAGAGAACAGAAGAGTAAATCAGCAAATTTCAGCTTCTAGGTTTTATTTTCCTCCCAGAAGTTGCAGCTTCAGCTCAGACTCATCAGCAGAGTTTTAGATATGAGTTCATTTCTGAGAAGATTCAGCTCCAGATTCACTAAAATTAATTTGCAGAGTCAGTTTACAGTTCTTGTGGCTTTTAGTTTAGAAACAAACCCTCTAAAAGACCACAGAGCAAAACAGCCACTTCATCAACATTAGAACAAGTGCAAACTGCTTAATCATCGTCACCAGTATTCTGATGCTCTTTAAATCTATTTAACAGCAACGTTCTGTGATCTGAAGCCTGAGGTTTGCGTTGGACCCATTTAGGCGTCTTGAAAACAAAGAAAGATCCTGTTTCATGTGTGGAGCTCACAGTATAATCACATCTCTGAGGTTTAATTGAGGTTATTTGCAAAACTTCTCGCTTCGCCTGACACATGATAAAAAATAAATAAATAATCAATGGTTTTCAAACTGTGAGGCGCTTCCCCACACAGTCAGCAGTTGGAGCAGCAGCAGAGTCTGTGACACACAGCTCGTGGAGGCAATTAAGGCACTTTAAAACGTTAGCGCCTGATTGCTGCAATTAGAGTAAAAAATCGTACTCCGTCTCAGAGTCAAGAATCCAGTGACATTATCTGTGCATCCATCAGATCATTTGCCAGTTTGCCAAAATGTAAACGAAAAACAGGGAAACTTTAAAAGTTTTAAAACCTATAAAAGATATTTAAGAGTTTCCTTGAGACTTAAGCTCTAAAGCTGCTTTCACACAACTGCGTGATAACCATCCTGACAACCGGCCACCTCCAACAGCTGCGATGACGGGCAGGTGATTCAGTGAACACTGGCAGAAGTGCTAGCCAGCCGTACTGTAGCAGGAAAATGGAAATCACTGAAATTACCAACGATTTCTAGCCTGGTGAGAACATCCTGTTGACGTGAGCTCAACATTCTGTTTGCTCTCTGCATCAGTCCGGACTCTGTGCTGCCCCAAACACTCACCTTGATAGACAAACCTTCAGCCAATCAGCGTAACAAAGCACCGGGAACATCTTCTTCATCACAAATGGAGCCAAGTGATAAATGACGCTTTTGCGTACACTTGTTGTTTAATTGTTATTGACTCTGTTTCTGCAGTAATTTCACTTACAATATAAGAGTTAGCGCTTGTTGCCTATGAGACGCCATGACTGTTCTGCAAGCTGCCGCCTGCATTTTACGTCATCAACTACAGCACAGTCCCTGATTGGCTCCAGTGGAATATACTCTAAATACCTGGATAGGAGGCGAGTCCAGACTGATACAGTGAGCGAAACAGAATGTTGAGCTCACGTCATCGGGTCGGTTTTATTAGCCTGAAAGATTTCTACATATTTGGACAGTTTACCTACAGTAGTATCTACATTATCAGCTCCTCCGTCTTGTCTTCTTTCTGCTATCCTGATGCTGCATTTTAATTGTCAAAAGCCAGGCGGCAACCGACAAAATTTCAAAATGGTGAAGTCAGAGTGGCAGAGCTAAATCTGTGCATGTGGCGGCAACCGCTTTATTCCCCCTTCCGCCATGTTGGAAACCGCTTATGGCTGGAGGCAATTTACCAGCAGTGGTGTGAAAAATGTATGAATACATTTTAAATATATCACACCGAGCAAAGTGAACTCTTGTACTTGCACTTATATTCACGAGTTATTGAGATTGCAGAGCTGTCTTGCGTTGTGTCTGTTAAAACAGTTATCACCGCTGCTGCATTGCATTGTGGGATAGGTTTGCCAGCGTAGTGTGCAGCATTTTCATACTGTAATATTCCACTGTTAGTAGTGCCCAATTCATGTACTGTTGGTTTCATGCTAAGGTTTTGCACATACTTAAAAAATCGCACATACTGTTTTAGCGCACTAAACAACATGTTGGTATGGAATTTCAGATGCAGCTAAAAAATCATAGCGAGAGTCACAAAATCCAGTCATATTTTAAACTTTCCTTCAAGTTGCACTGTCAGTTATTTTTTTGTTAAGCTGCAGAAACTGTTTTGTCAGAGGATTAAAATTTTGGTAAACGGCAATTAAATAGAATATCATGCCCATATTATATATTGTGGTCCTTTAAATTGGCTGCAATCTGAATTTTAAGAGCTTCGCCCATTTTGAAAATAATTAGATTAACAAAGAATGGATACGTATGATACTAGAGTGAATCTGGACCTGAATCTGTCCTGAGCTGCAACTTCATGCCAAAGCTGATCGATAAATAAAGTTTAAATTAAAGTAAATGATCTGAGAACAGTCTGAAGCTTCAGTCTGTGAATGAATCATCTCCACTACTTTTGATAAAGTATTTAATAGATTTAAGTCAATCAGTCACAGATGAAATATTATACTGAATAACTGTCAGAATGAGATATGATGTTTGCACTTTGATCACTGTGTACCTGGTACTATAGCAAAAATGAATCGGCACAGATTAGAGTGTGGTACAAGTTGATCATTAGAGGTATTTTTCTCCCAAATGTTCAGTTTGTGAAATGTTGTATTCAAGAATAACTCTGTGTCAAACTGTCAAAAGTCCCTCCTGACTGGTGACTGAAGTCAGAGTCAAGTCTTAAAATGATAAAAAATTAAGACGGGAGAATAAATCAGTAAATGGGGTGAGATCATTTCACTGCTGACCTGCCTTACGTCAAAATGCTGGACACACAAATTGCTTTAAAAAAAAATATTAACGTGATTCGTCACTTTTCAAGATGGACTTTTCAGTTTATCGGCTGAATTCTGCAGAACAATGAACAGAAGAACAAAAAAAATCTGAGCTTCTGATGATGTTTTCTTATGTTTGTGATGCAGCAGTTTGTATTTTTGTGCCAGTTTTAGAGCTCAGAGGTGTCACGTCTGTGTTCGGCCTTCACAGTGACAGACTGCTAAAAGCTTGGCTTTGTTTCAAACACACTGAGGATTTTAACCACTAGACGGCGCTGAGGCTCTGCTCTCGCTGCGGCTTCTGAAAACGGGTTTCAGTGTGATTAAAGAGCAGGAGTTATTTACTGTTTCATTCTGAACGGTTCCACATCTGCAGAAGTCCTACATGTAGAGTTTCACACAGTTTACAGGGATAAAAACGACCTTAACTTTGATATGGTTTTGGTGAGGGGAGTTTGAATCATAAATGACAAAATCGGCATAATATTTGAGATCGCTGAGTTAGACACAGTTTCAATAATTAGTAGGTTGAAACAAAAACATAATCCTGTGAGTTTTTCTCTGGCAAGTTTACGGACGACCGTGAGTCAAAAACCGACAATTCTTTTTCGCAACAATTTTCGTTTTTAAAGGGATAGTGCACCCAAAAATGAAAATTCAGCCATTATCTACTCACCCATATGCCGAGGGAGGCTCAGGNTGATGTGAGGACTCTAAAACTTCACCTGAGCCTCCCTCGGCATATGGGTGAGTAGATAATGGCTGAATTTACATTTTTGGGTGCACTATCCCTTTAAGCATGATCAATTACTCTCAACCTTTGGAACAGTGTGTGAGACAAAATAAGATCAACTCAAAGGTCCAGTTATTGACTCTAATGAAGACTACATGTTTGAAAAGTTTTGAGTTCCTCCACACCGGCGATAGCTGTAGGCATTTTGTTTTCAGATTGTCCGTCCAATTCTCCTGAATGCCATATCTCAAGAAACCTTGAGGGCATTTTTTCAAATTTGGCACAAACGTCCACTTGGACTTAAAGATGAGCAGAAAAGATTCTGGTCAAAGTCGATGTGACCTTGTCTGTCTGTCTAATTCTTGCAAATGTGATCGCTCAAGAACACCTTGAGGGTATTTTTTCAAATTTAGCACAAACGTCCACTTGGACTCAACAATGACTTTGATTCAGCTTTGGTGGTCAGAGGTCAGGGTCACTGTGACCTCACAAAACATTTCTGGCCATAACACAAGTATTATCATGCTAATTATGAGGATAAAATGATGAAGTGATGGCATTTTAAACCCAAAGCTTCACTATGACATCTTTATGTTTTGTAAAAACACTTTTCTGGCCATTACTCAGCGTCATGTCTCAGGAACAGAAGAGGAGACATTTGGTCAGATACTGAATTGGTGACACTAATCTGATTGTGTAGATCTTCTGTGCTGTCGGGGGGAAGATGTGTGTGAAACATCCATATTTTCACACACATGGATGTAAACTGTAAGAGAAACTTATCTGGTGTTCGGAGGCATAAAATTGTGAGGTATTAATTATAGTTTTGATATTGCCAGGATCTATCTTCTGTTTTGGGGATCAATCATGTGATTGTTTAGTCAATAAAAAGTCTGCAAATAATGAGAAATCTCCAGCTCAACTTCCCAGAGTGACTTAAAACCCAGAGATATAAACATTTTAATGATATTAAACCAAGACGAGAAGCAGATCCTCACACTGGAGAAGCAGGAACCAAAAAATATTTAATATTTTTGCTTTAAAGTTGGCAAAATTTTGGTGCATTTATTTTCTGCATATCAACTAATCGATTAACACACATATGATTTCAGCATGATTTTTTTCAGACAATCCTTCAGTTTACTTTTAAAGTCTTTGAAATCATATTGGGATTAACTTTAAATAACAAGTGGAACCAACAGACGTCAGATCTGTTTCTGAAATGTCATTAAATTATTTCCTCTAACCTCGCTGGCAGCAGAGCCTCAGCGCTTCATTACAAAGCCTCTATTCAATAGTAAATTGTGCGTTGAGATTGATGTTCGAGACTCAAATAAAATGTTTCTATCAATACTGACGAGTTGCGGTGTCTTTATTACTGTCAGCTTTATTTTGAAGGAGGACACAACAAACGAACGAATGCTTGCTTTTATTATTTTTTTATTTTCTGAAGAGACGTTCCAGTTCACAAATCTGTAACAGAAAACACGAAAAATCAGAGTAAACATTTGATTTTTGACGTCATTTCTATAAATTAGAACTTCTGTTACTGGAAACAAAATAATCTGACAATAATCTTTAAACAGTTATTCCCCAAAATGACTTCTTCACATCCCAAAGCTAGCTTTACAAAGCAATGCATTCGCTTTTAGTTGCCCTCCTCCTCTTCCTCTTCCTCCTCCTCTTCTCCTCCCCCCTCCTCTTCTTCCTCCTCTCCCTCCTTTTCCTCCTCCTCTTTCACCCCGGTCCCTCCGGGTCGGTGCCCTTGGCTCTGCCCTGCACTCGGCCTGTGGTTGTGGGCTTGAATCCCAACGTGTCTCGATGGCTCTCTGCTTTCCTCACTGGAGGGAGGAGGAGGAGAAGGAGGAGGTCGTGTGGAGCTGCCCGACGATCCAGCAGGAGGATTCTTTGGCTTGTCTTCGTCCTTCAGGTCAGAGCTTTCATCACTGCAGACAGACAGTGGTTAAAATACCAACACTGTTCGACTGTACAAAATCATATGCAGCACTTAAATCAGTATAATAAAAAATAATAAAAAAACACTTGCTGCGCCTTTTTATTGTTGCCAGGCAACCATGCCATCACCTCCTTACACTAACATTTCTATGTAATCAATCTACTGTTAATTTTCATTTTTATTTATCTTCCAGTAATCAGTGTGTAGTTGCTGCCATGTTGAGGCAGAGGGTACTGTCTGTAGCTCTGGTTGAGGGTGAGAGGCTGTCAGCAGATAAACAGAGATCTGTGTGGGTACATGAGACCCTAAAAAAGAGGCTGGATCATGGGGAGTACCACCAGTTGGTCCAGGAGCTTCTCCTCCATCATGGACGTTTACAGTACTGCACTTATCTGCTTCCACGCCTGCTGTTTTCTACTGAGATGGTGCTAACTGTGGTTTGTAAAGTCATATAGCTCTGGGTATCCAGCAACCACTACCACTAGTCTCTCCTCCACACTTGTTGTTGTGACAACCACAGAAGCCCCGCCTCTCAAACCATCACATTGGACAATGGGGAAAAAAGTGGAGATGATGTGAGGCACTTTACTGCTCTGAGTTGTTTTTTCATCTTGAGTTCAGAGCGCGCGAGGCGTGTAGCAACGCAAAAACAGCGAGCAAAAAACTTAATTCTCATTTAAAACAGTTACGAAAAGTCAAACTGATGTCAAATTGTGACAGATTTCTCTATGTGGTCATCTGCACCAGGCACGCCACTGATAGTGTTTACTGTACATTACACGTAGCTACATGCTAACATCAAGGACACATGTAATCTTGGTGGCAAAGCATTTACTTAAGTTCCTTCTCCTCTCACCTGTTTTGAACTTGGCGTGGTGGAGGTGTGTTAGTCGATGTGTCCTGTGTACCGTCAGGCTTCTGATTGTCCCCGAGATTTATGTCAGAGTCTCCTCCCTGCAGCTCCACGCTCTCCTCACTGGACTGAGGGGAAAGCCGTGGTTTGGGGGGTCTGCTGGCCCGGCGGCAGGGAGGTCCGGGGCCGCGGCACTGCTGCGCCGGCAGGCTGTGGTTAAAGTGGGCCGCTGCCATGCACTCTGCAGTCGTTTTGTCACACACACACTGCAGCTTGTCACAGACGGTGACGCCCTGACCTGAGGAAGAAACGGCAATGATTAACGTGAGGTGAAGGAAAGGTATTTAGCAAAAGAAGTGAAAGAAATCTGAAAGTCAGCAGACTCTGATAGAAAAGCAAGATTAGCGAGGTTATGTGACCCCTGCGGCTTTGCTTCACAAAAAGAGGTAAGTCTGGTGTTTTTCAAGCTTTAGTTGAAGTGAATGTTGACAACTAAATAAACACACTCTAAAACTCAGATTAAAAACAATAAAATTACTTGTAGAGTGTCTGAAATCGTACAGAGAACAAATATATTTAGCATGAACAAGAGAAGCTGTAACTAAAAGCTTCAACACTCAGCTGTGGCAGCTGCAGGTTGGACTTGCATTAGAGTTCCTGTAGACAAAAAATCCGAGCTTCCTTTTAGATGCTGACATGAGACCTCCAGAACAGATCTGACATAAGATTCAGATTAAGGTACTTTGGTGTTTACTTCACTGTCCTCCTGTGCTGAAACAAAGATTAATGTTACTGTGTTCTCAGCAGACCTGCTGTACTCACATCGTGGTTTCCCGCTCTCGCAGGAGATCTGAGCGTTGAGCTTCCTGTCTGACCTGCAGCCCATGGAGCTGATCTGCTTCAGGCAGCAGTGATGGAAGAAGCAGCACCTGATGGAGAGCAGCAGAGGTGATGGAGAAGGTACCTTGTTAGCTTCATACAGCATGGACAAATCATCTAAACTTCAAAGGTACCCAGTGGAGATTTTTTCCGCTGGTAGTGCTATAAAATGACGTTTTTATGAGCCCGTCCTCTTTGTTTTGTTTCTTGTGCTTCACGGCTCATGCAGGAGGATGCACATCCATGCCAACTGCAGGAGGCAGTGGCTATTAAACACAAGGCAGTTTTTACCTTGGCTGGAAACATCTTATGAGTTTCTAGCTGGATAAATTATTTATAATAAATTTGACTATTTCTTTCAGAAAAAGAAAAACATAGTAAATGTTCTATGACCGAGGAAATGCGTTCAATATGCTTGTGAAACCTCAAGGATCTCCACCTCCCGAGAAACTGTGAATGTCAATATTAGGAGAAAAACAACTCATTGTAGTCTTCTCCCATCGTATCTGTTTCTTTAACTTTTCATCACAAAATCTAAACTTTATTTCTCTTTCCATGTTTGTGTTGCTGACACAGACTGTATCTGCATTGGCTATAACATCATCCGTCCTCATCCTGCAGCTGCTGACCTGTCCAGCTGGTCCTGCGGTTGCCCCCCGCCCTCCTGTCCGCAGTAGCAGCCGTACATCTCATACTCATGTGGGCAGCGTCCCGTCAGACAGTGAAGCATCTCCCCCAGAGCCGGCATCTCCCGTCTGGCTCGCCCGTCGTTGCCGTACAGGGTGAAGGAGCGACTGCATTCTTCAGAGATCATAGGAGGAAACTCAGGTTAGTACATTTAAGCTACTGAACACATGCAAACAAGATTTAGACACTGTAACTAGAATTAACCACTTGCAGTTATTTGCCTCTGCAAACCAGTCAAGTTGCAGTTAAAGTTACATCCATGTCTGTCCAGACTCAAGTAGCCATGGCAGAAGACAATGCTTCAAATATGGATGTTGCTGCAAAGAAGCTACAAATTCTAAATCATGGATGCAGCACACATCTTCCCCCCGGCAGCACAGAGGATCTTTACAATCAACACTGTTTCAAGATGGACATCCAAGATTAGAGTCGCCAATTCAGTATCTGATCAAATGTCTCCCCTTCTGTTCCTGAGATATGACGCTGATTAATGGCCAGAAAATTGTATTATGCAGAACATTATGATGTCACAGTGGGGTTGACCTTTGACCTTTGAAGAAATTTCCCCCAAGGTGGTCTCGAGATATCACATTCACTAAAATGAGGCCGACGTGAGCTCACAGTGATCTCAACCTCTGACTTTCAAATTCCAGTCAGTTCATCATTAAGTCCAAGTAGATGTTTGTGCCAAATTTGAGAAAATTATTTCACTTATTGAACTTATTGAGATATCATGTTCATAAGACTGAGATACATGTTAGGTCACAGTGACCTTGACCATTGTCCACCAAATTGTAATCAGTTCATCTTTAAGTTTAAGTAGATGTTTGTGCCAAATTTGAGGATGTTGTCTTAAGAACTTTGTGAGATATTGTGTTCATGAAAAGGAGATGGACATGAGGTCACAGTGACCTTAACCTTTTTCTAGCAAATTCTAATCAGTTCATTGTCAAGCCCAAGAGGACAATTGTGCCAAATTTTGATAAACTCTCCCAAGGGCTTCTTGACATGTCATATTGACGAGAATGAGATGGGTGCATTGTCATTGTGACCTTGACCTTTGACCACCAAAATTAATCAGTTCATTGTTGACTCCAGGTGGACGTTTGTGCCAAAGCTAAAAGCTTTCGTGAGAACGGTAAATGGTAAATGGACCTGCATTTGTATAGCCCCTTCCTAGTCATCTAGTTCATATACTGGTGGCCGAGGCTACTATACAAGGGGCCACCTGCTACTCAGTCTTTAACACACTCACACGCCGATGGAATGGACAGACGCCAGTGCGGGCGCATAAAAATGCAGTTAAGGTGCCTAATTAAAGGGCTATGGCAATTTTTTGTCTGCAGAACATTTTTAGAGAAAGAGGAGAAACCTTTACTCTGTCTGTGACATGTAGCCAAAAATTCTTCTGTCCTACCTTTGCTGTCTGGCTGTAGTTGTATGTCCGACAACCCAACAGACTCCAGCAGCGACCAGGCGAAGAAAGGCACCGTCCTCTTCTCAGCCACGTCCCAGTCTGCCAACAGACAACAACATGTAGGAAAATGTGAACCACAGCAGCTTCAGAGAGCTTAATATCAACACCAGAGAGGGACAGTGAAGATATGATTTGTGTGCAAAATATCATGAGCAATATCGAGTTAGAAGAGTCCGCACTGAAGGAGCTTAACTCTGTGTATCTGCAGAGACTGTATGGTGTTTTTAGCTGCTAGTAAAGAGACTCTTGTGTCCTGCTGTAGGTGTGCTGTCAAAGCCTCATGGCCCGTTAGGTTACAGCTCCCATGAGTCATCTCTGCTTTTTACAAGTGATGCAGTTGTGTTGGTTTCATCAGACCGTAACCTCCGGTGCGCACACGGAGGGGGCAGCAGCTGAGTGTGAAGCAGCTGAGATGAGAGGCAGCACCCTGAGGTCTGAGGCCAGACTGTCGGTGCTGAAACCTGACGGGGCACTCCAGAGAGATGGTGGAGTGTCCCTTCGGTGTGTGCGCAAACTCTTGCCTCAAGTGTAGGAGTATAAATATCTCTGGGTTTTGTTCGTGAGTGATGTTAAAATGAAGCGTGAAACAGGTCCAGTTCCTCACTGACTCAGACTTTGATGCATGCTCCTGCCAAGTCCCACTGTGAAATCAGAAAGTATTCCAGGGCTTTCTTGTTGACTCTTTGAGCCATGTTTGCACATTTCTCTTAAAGGGGCAGTTCACCACAAAATAAAAAACATATTTCTTTACCTGTAGTGCTGTTTATCGATCTGGATTGTTTTGGTGTGAGTTGCAGAGTGTTGGAGATATCGGCTGTAGAGGTGTCTTCAGTGTAATGGAACTTGTGGTGCTCAAAGCGCAAAAAAAACCCCACCTCAACATCAATGTCTCTTTCTAGTAATCATGACCTGGTTACTCAAGATAATCCACACACCTTGTTGTGAGCAGTTTCATGTAGGAACAATTTTCTTTTTACTGAGCTACACCTGCCAACCGTATTACTGCGCAGATATTGGCAGCACATCGGTATCGGCTCATATTTACCTTGTTGACTTCCATCAGCCTATCGGTGAATGAGATGACATTCACCGTTTTCAGTGGGCGATGTTTTTGTGTTGTGGCACATCAAGTTTGCGCTAAATATTTGCGGCTAAAAAGCAAGGCGTCACGACTCACAGCATCCTATCGTCCCAGGGACAATAGAAAATGTGTTGGGGAAGATCTCTGTTTGTCCCCAAGACGCTGTCGCACCCTATTGTTTCTCTGATAATGCTACAATGTGACCAACACAGGAGAGCGTTAGCTGTTAGCTGTTAGCTGTTAGCTGTTGCTTTTAGCAGCTGGTGGCTGTAACTAACAGCTGATGGAGGTTTCATTGAGTTACATTATGATGCATTCAAGCCCCATTTAGTAAAAAGGAGTATTGGGTGAAGGTTTGTATGATGTGTTCAAATGTAATCTTGTAAAATGCAGTTCTTGGTGGAAAAACTTGAATAAATTCAGCCGTTTGAAGGAAAAATGTGTTGATTTCACAGTTTGTAAAATAGATATTAGAGAGGGAATTATGACGTATTATCTGTAGTAAAAAGGCTTCTGAGGCAGTTTATTTAAGAAAAAAGTTTTTTTCGTGTGAAACAAGGTTATTTTAAAGGTTGTTTCACACGTGTATGACTGGATTTGTGCTCATTCACAGGTAGTGTGATAGAGGACACTGTACAACATATTTCATAATCAATATTTCTTTTTATCGTTGGCACCAAAGGACAATAAATAAGAATAAATGAATAAAAATAAACGACAAAAACATTAGGATCAGTACTGGTACAGAATTGGCCCAGGTCGATTTTTAGATGCATCGAGATTCTTTCTTGAACGATGTGAGCATCAATGTGGAAAACTCATAATCGATTTTAATTTTAATTTTATTTTTATATTTATTTTTCATATTACTGTAAATCCTTGACCATTCGCGCTATTGACGTAATTCAAACGGATTCTGCCTTGACCATTCGCGCTATTGACGTAATTCAAACGGATTCTGAAAGCTGAGAAGCGGAGCTTTCCAGTGATATATGGTAAAGACATCATTACCTGTGAAGGAGGGGAGGGAAGTGCACACAGCAGGAGGAGAGTGCAAGTTTGAGTGATTTATGCCATGTTTTCGTCGTGTTTTCACCATAGTTCGTAGTTTTGCAATCGTTCATCTTTTTTTTACAATAGTTCGTGTTTTTATAGTTCATAGATAGTTATAGTCCGTTATAGTTTTGTAAATACTGGAGGAGAAATGTCGAGGAGGGACAGGAGAGTCCCGTTGAGATTTGTGGATGAGGAGGATGGACTGTAGGAGTGTAGTCATGTCAACCACAGTAAGTAATACAGTTTGTATGCACTGGATATGTATTCCCAGTTTTATTACAATAATGTTTTTCAGTATCTAGTGTAAATTTTCTTATTGGCTCGTTTTATAATCCAGAATCATTTTATAACCGAAATCGTTGCCCTCAGAATCAGAGTTTAATCGAATCGTGAGGTGCCTAGAGATTCCCACCCCTATGAACAACACTACAGGTAAGAGGAATAACCCACAATGCATTGTTTGGTGACATTAAAATTGCAATTACAGTTCTGCATCATAAAACAAACATTTGCATCTGGTGTCCTTTCCAATATTTTGATTCAACCTGTCGTCTGCGTTCCATCCCTCAACTCTGGTTATGAGTTATGAGTGTCAATCAAAGGAAAGGATGCTGCTTCCCCATGGGTGTTCAGTGGGGTTGAAAGTTGGTGACACGATTCCCACCATTTTCTTATTCATCACATCCTTCAGCAAGCTCTTGTGTTTTGTATGGAAGCATCTGCTTTTGTTTATTCACGTTCGTCCTTTAATTTGTGACCCATCTGTAAAGCCCATCTGCTCAGGAGCTCCTCAGGATCCCTCAGGAGGAGCTGGAGGACGCGTGTGGACAGGAGGATATCTGGACAGTTCTGCAGCACCTAGTGACACCAGAGCTGAAGGAGCAGCAGATAACATCTGGATGGACAGAGGACCCTAACCTTTTGTTCCTGAGGTAAGAGACCAAGCTGTCGACTCATTCATCTGCTAAAACATAAAATAATGCTGCTCTTCCTTCAGATTGTTCTTCAGCCTCAACGTCACCTGATGTCATGGGGTCCAAAAAGACTTTTTCACACAGACATACATCTGTAAATCTGTGGATACATTTTTTTTTTTAGCGTCAACACCCCCGTGAAATGACTTGTTTCACTTTCAGGAATATCAGGATATCCAACCTAGTTAGCCAGTCGGCTGCACTTGATCATGTTCAGCCACTGTAAGTCTCTAGTGCACCTGCTCTTCGGTCAGAAGATGCAGGTGATTTCATAGTTTGATTATTTCATGAAGCTTTTTTGGCTTTGTGTGCCACTGAGCAACTTTTATAGGAATGAACAGGATCCCGCCTCCAACACAGGTCTCTTTATACATCCGTGTTTTTCCCCCCTCTTTACCAGAATGACAATAGGTGCTTCCAGACCTTCCTCTAGAGCTAAGACAGTGCTGTGGAGTTAGGTCTGGTGACACGGGACTAGGTGTTTCCTAACCTGAACCCAACTTTACCTCCAACACAAGACCAAGCATCAACCTCTGGGCTGAAGATGAAGCCAACGGAAGTGCCACAGACTGCAGTTCCTCTAATGGCCACTTGAGGCTGGCTCCAAGAGCGAGTCAAGTCGTTAAAATGCCCAACTTTGCAGCAGAAATTTATACAACTCATAGGAGCGTGTCCACTTTCAGTGACCCCCAGATTCACAGAGTAAAGTTGGAACCATAGCTGTCACTAGTTTAGTGCTTTTTCATTACATTTTGTGTCAGTGGTTTAAAGGGAAATTTCGGTTTATTTCAACCTGTCTCCTATCGTCCTAAATTTGTTTCAAGTGACTAGTGACATAAAAATAATAGTTAGCATGTTAGCCGTTAGCCTAGATACAGCCGGGGCGCATAGTAGCGTCAGACCTGTTAAAACGTAAGTGAACGGGCAACCTTCAAGTGCAAAGTTAGTCCACTAAACAAGCTTTTTTTCCACAAAGACCGCCTCATATCGTTAGGATAAATGTCAGAGAACATATAGAAAACGACATGTAAACGTGTTGTCTTACCTTACCGGTGTGCTGCCATGTTTGTTTACCATTTAGCTCTGCTTTCCAAAGCGCGGCCGAAATATCGCGAGAACAAGCAGCGATCTCATACCGTGCCTGAAATCTCGCGAGAACAAGCAGCAACAGCTGGAAGGCAGAACCGGACAGTAGCCTGAAAAGTTCATTCATTTATTTTATGAAAGATTTATAGAATAATGGCTGACTTTTTGCCAGACTTCGACTTTGTGGAGGAGGAATTTGATTTTGCAGAGTTTGATGGCCGCCCTTATTTATTTGAGCCAGAATACACTGACGAAGAGCTTCGTGAAATTGAAGAACGGAGGAGGAGAGAGAGAGAGAGGCGCAACAGGTAGAGGATGAGAGAGGAGGAATGGCTGCTGTAAGGCTGTGTAGCTCTGGAGATTGGTGGTGTACCTGTGAATGCTGTGCCCCAGTGCCCACAGAAGAGGAATGCCTCTGTTGCAAGTAATGGGACCGGTTGCAGCCTTATTTTCAAGGTCTGGATGTGACCGAGGACGAGACACCGCCACCTGGAGTAGTGTCCAGCTGGGCTTTATCTAGAGCTGGCGAGATATATTTCGGCTGCGCTTTGGAAAGCAGAGCTAGATGGTAAACAAACATGGCAGCACACCGGTAAGGTAAGACAACACGTTTACATGTCGTTTTCTATATGTTCTCTGACATTTATCCTAACGATATGAGGCGGTCTTTGTGGAAAAAAAGCTTGTTTAGTGGACTAACTTTGCACTCGAAGGTTGCCCGTTCAATTACTTTTTAATAGGTCTGACGCTACGGCTGTATCTAGGCTAACGGCTAACATGCTAACTATTATCTGTATGTCACTAGTCACTTGAACCAAATTTAGGACGATAGGAGACGGGTTGAAATAAACCGAAATTTCCCTTTAAGGCCTGTTTTTAGCTAGCGAAAATTAGTATTAGCATTATGACAGTTAAGCAGAGCTGTAAATACACTGTGCTAACCAAGCTAGCAGCCAGTGTAAGGGGCCGTACACATGCAGTGTTTTTTGGGCCCTCAAATATCATTGTTTTCAGTGCAGATGGGTGGAAGGTGTGCTCGAACACAAAAGCGATGCTATCGCAGCACCTGTTTTTCAGGGCAAAACAGCACGCATCATGTGACGAGGACCAGCCAATCACAGCCGACAGATATCTTTTCCTTCTTCTGTAAATATCAGTCTGTGATAAACATGGAGGAGAAGGTGATTAACTGGTCATTTTTCAGAAACATTTTCATCCTGTCGACTTTTCCTTCCTTTGCTTCTGGTGATTCTGGTCTCGAGTCGCTGTGTTTACCAGGGAACTTGCTGGATTTATGACTTTTAGGAGCCGTACTCTGTGCTGAAGGAAAAAGGAAACCTCCTCAGGCGTTGGTTTTGATGGAAGAAACCAGTGCCAAGCCATGAAACATTAAATTAATTAGACTTAGCACTCAGCATGCTGGTGTTTCAGCTCCTTAGTGAATGTTTCTGTTGTAATTATCCAGTTTACTCCTCTGTATTGGGAAAATGTGAATTTACTGTTAATGTCTGTTATGGGCTGGTGTTTCTTCTGGCTGTTATTACAGGTCATAGATTACTTCATTTAACTTCTATAGCCTTTTAAATATAATTAACGTTATTGAACCCACGAGAGAAACCTGCTTAATGTATTCATTTTATTCAGATTTAATTTAACCTGGCAAGTCGATGAAGAGTGAAGAGGCAGAAGGCGCCTCGATGGCGAAATTAGAAGAGAGAAGGTAAGAAAGTAACACAGCATGCGGCTTGTATTTTTATAATTTAACTCCAAACTCTACCATCTGTGTGTTTCTCCTGCGAGCTGTCTGCCAGCTCTTCATCCACACACGGAGCTTTCTCTGCCGTCTCAGACCTTTCCTGCAGCTCCTCCTCAGATTCAGCCTCGGCCGTTGTGTGCGAGGTTACAGTTGGTGTTCGGGTGGAGGCCCCGATCTCTGACCTTGGTTTGACGGAGGTGACTCGGCTTCCTCGTGAATTTGATGACAATGTTGTGGAATGTTGAGTTGCCTGTCCTGCAGCAGAGAGGTTAGATATTGTTAAAAATCGGTGTTGATTATCAAATATATACTTCAGTCATCATTTGCATTAACAGTGTGGATGGAAATACACTTTAATTCTTAGTTCTTCTGCTGATTTTCTGGAAATTTGGTAAAAATTTGTGCTTTATTTCACAAACATTTAGTTAAAGGTTTAAATAAACTAAGTAAAATTAAGTCAAGGTGAAGACAGATGTGCATTTGGACATTTTCTCCATCATTTCACTGAAGCAGCTCCCAGGATGTTGTTGAGTAACTGATATACAAACGATCATGTGAAGTATTCTTTAAAGGGAAATTTCGGTTTATTTCAACCTGTCTCCTATTGTCCTAAATTTGTTTCAAGTGACTAGTGACATGTTAGCCGTTAGCCTAGATACAGCCGGGGCGCATAGTAGCGTCAGACCTGTTAAAACGTAAGTGAACGGGCAACCTTCAAGTGCAAAGTTAGTCCACTAAACAAGCTTTTTCTCCACAAAGACCGCCTCATATCGTTAGGATAAATGTCAGAGAACATATAGAAAACAACATGTAAA
>NC_065526.1:3750045-3753442 GCF_006386435.1 Epinephelus moara | reverse complement strand
TCCAGCTGGGCTTTATCTAGAGCTCGCCAGATATATTTCGGCCGCGCTTTGGAAAGCAGAGCTAGATGGTAAACAAACATGGCAGCACACCGGTAAGGTAAGACAACACGTTTACATGTCGTTTTCTATATGTTCTCTGACATTTATCCTAACGATATGAGGCGGTCTTTGTGGAGAAAAAGCTTGTTTAGTGGACTAACTGGCTCAGGTCATTTTCCTGTAAAGAGTTTTATTTATCCGTCTGCTAAAAAGCTGAAATGTGTATCCACTATTGTTCTGAACAGTACATTTGAAACACGTTTTTTATTTTTAGCTAAAACAAAGATCACTTTAGTCAGAATTCAGTGACTACGGCTGCTGTATATGCTGACATTATGTTTTATTGATGTTGAAATAATAAGATACTCTAGAGGTATCTTTCAGTGCAGACAGTTTTGGATGGAGGTGAAAGGAATTAAGTTTCTGGTGCTCAAATTGCTAAAATGAAATTTGATTCTGTCTTTCCAGAATCGGTGTCCAGTATCTCCTGACAGACATTATGTCGTTGGTAGAAAGTAGTGCAGATGAAAACTGTCTCTAGTGGATTATCCACAGTGTCTGTAAAGAGTGGTGAGCAGTGTTGCTGCTGAATTCTATAAATAAAATTACCTGTTGTTTTCAGCCACAAACTGAATTCCTCTCTCCTCCGTTGGGGAGACGCCACTAGAGTGAATATGTTTTTCCTTCTTTTGAAGCGAGCATTAATGTTACATGAGCGGACGGACCAAGTCATGCAGATTAAAGTGATTCTGACACTTTCTGCAACAGATGCAAATTTCCAAGATGGTGCAAACATTTAATGAATTCCACTCAGCCAGCATGTTAATGAGATGAGGGTTTTTTTTTTTGTCTCAGTGCAGTGCTGCTGTGCCTGGAGCTGCCTCACCTCGGCTCAGGGGACTGAGAGGAGCAGCAGCAGGTGTGTGCAGCCTCCAGTCTTCCACCCATGAATCAGGAGTTGTGGGTGACACGGCAGCCGTTCTCGCTGGGTTGCTGTCTGGTTGTGAGCTTCTTGTCGAGGATCTCTTCGTCACCCTGGTAATCATGTCTGGGCCTGTGGAAGTGGCTGTTAATCACAACCAGATTACAGAGTGAGGGGAGCAGTCCAGAGATCTTTGCTCTTATATTCAGATATTACACATTATATTTGTAATATGCAAATGTAGCCAACCTAGTTAGCAGGCTAACTCGCTAACCCTACAGTAGCTTATTAGGTTTTTGTTCAATGTTACTGAGGAGATTGTTCATTGTATTATCTCCAATTTGGAAAACTAGCTTAGCTCTGAGGATGCAAAAAAGCACAGGAGCAGCATGCTCATGATGTCAGAGGGCTGTGATTGGTTGATTGCAGTGTTGGTCCTGAAACACATTGTTGATCAATGAGCAGGTCCTCACATCGTGCTCTGTCTCTGACCGCTTTGTCTCTAACCGCTCTGTCTCTGACCGCTCTGTCTCTGACCGCTCTGTCTCTAACCACTCTGTCTCTGACCGCTCTGTCTCTAACCAGGAAGCACTGCAGGTTTCTGAAAAATGCCCTAGACATCACTGCTTCGCCACTTCCTGCCATCGAGCCCAAGTCGTGTCTGCAGAGGGCAATCAGCATCATCAAAGACAAATCTCTGTGGCTGGGATGAGAGTTCCCTCTGGGAGGCGCTGCAGGACTCTACACTCCACAATCACCAGATTCAGGACAGCGTCTTCCCCTCAGCTGTCACTGTGCTGAACACTATTAATACTCACTACATTCCAATACCCATATACAGTATGTCAAATGCAGTATACCAAAAATACTGGGATGGCCTTATTCGCACCTGGTGTGAACACAACATGAGTATGGCTTTGCAAATAGCAGAGGTGATTTTCACTCTCAGTTCAGTTTTATATAGTAACGTTTAAGTAAAACTACAGTGTTTGGGAAGTACTGAGCATCCAGCTGGATAAATGAGACTTTGATTATACTTGTGTTTTGTGTTGTTAAAGCTGGTCCCCAATAAATCAGCATGTTTGCCATGGTCTGTCATGAATTCAACATCACTAATTGTTATACAAATGGTCATTTTATGGATGAAGTATTTCTTTAAGTGATACTGTTAAGTTCTGATGTGTTCCAAATCGCATAATGTTTCTTTTATTTTACAAGTTATGCTACAGACTTTAAAATGAAGTATTGCACAGATGTAAGTGTGCGGAAATCCTCTCTTTGCTTTTGGACTTTTTTGTTTCCAGCACCTTAACCAAGACTGATCCAGGTTGAGCGGTGGTCCGGCTGCAGTTTCTACATGTTATGCTACAGACTGCAATGGATAAATGCGGAAAAGGGTCAAGGGTCAAAGTGCAATGTTATGATGAAGTAGAATGTCCCAACTGTCCATGCAACAGTATGTACTTTGTAAGGGCAGCTGCAGCACGTACTGAAGGTAAAAAAAATCAGTATGCAATCTGGAATGCAGCCACTGTTCATACCGTAAAATGAATTGTATTCACACCCCTAACTGTTTATCTCACACTCTGTATTTTAGTTTGTGTGTACTCTGTACATTACTCTACGCTTTAGTACTTTTTCCACTCTTGGTTGAGTACACTGCATTTCATTGTGTCTATACCTGTACCTGCCAGTGATAATAAAGTCAAATCCTGTTCTGTGTTGTTATTTACTCATAGTGGAGTATGCCATAAAAATGTCAAAGAAAAACCATAGTACAGTATATTGTCATCAATCATGAAAAAACATCATAGCATAGTATGTCATCAAAAACCATGAACAGAGGTCATAGTATAGCATGTCGAGCAAAATCATGAAAAAAGAAGAATACTGATAATAATGATAGTATAATATGTCGTCAGAAATATTGAAAAGAACATCATAGTATAGCATGTCATCAATAATCTTGAGAAAAAGTCATAGTATAGTATGTCGTTCAAAATCATGAAAAACATCATGGTATAGTATGTCCTCAATTATCTTGAAAACAAGTCAGAGTATAATGTCCTCAACAACCATGAAAACAAGTCATAGTATAGTATGTCGTCAGACATCATGAAAACAAGTCATCGTGTAATGCGCATTCAAAATCATGAAATGATGTCATAGTATAGTATGTCGTAAAAAATCATGAAAGAACGTCACACTAAAGTATGTCCTCAAAATTCATGAAAAAACGTCATAGAATAATATGTCGTCAAAAATCTTAAAAACAAGTCATAGTATAGCATGTTGTCCAAAATCATGAAAAAATGTCATAGTATATGTCGATCAACATAATGAAAAAAGTTATAGTATAGCATGTCGTCAAAAATCTTGAAAAGTCATAGAATAGTATGTCGTCAAAGATCTTGGAAAAAAAAAGGCATATTATAG
>NC_065526.1:3747516-3749545 GCF_006386435.1 Epinephelus moara | reverse complement strand
TGACACTTAATGAAGTTTATTTCAAACTCTCACATCTCTTACTTTCACTTAAACACATACTGTTTTTTTATAGAATAACCTGCTGCTAAAAAGTGGTCCCTAACGTGCGTTATTTCCTTCTATTTGTTTGATAAAAACTTCAGGTTGTCAGGTGACTGCGCCTTGTGTTGACACGTTTTATGCAGTGCAGTCCTCTCTGTCATCTTGCAGGTCACACGTCACCTCGTTCCTCCAAAAAGGGAATCCCCCTGGGCTCTGTCCCCGGACCACCCACCTGTGGCTGTGCCCTAAGCTTCTGCCATCTTCGGCTGACCCCTCCCCTTTCTTTGACGTGGATTGCAGCCACCAATCGGGAACCACCCAGATCCATCAGCTCATTCATAAAAGCCACTTTGTAGTAAGGCCAGGGCGGTTGTGTTCTGATGTAAGCAGTCCGCCCTGGTGCCTCTGTGTTAAACGTTAACTTGTGCAGTGAATAATTCTGCTGTTTGATTGGAAATTTGCTTGTACGAGGCACTAGAAAGGCCAAGTGGTTTTTGGGATCTAGGTGATAGGCTTATTGAGTTTTTTTTTTGCTTTCATATTCTGCAATGCATCACACCTGGGTATCTGTTTTGTTGTGTACACACGAGGGTTTATAGGTGGCTGCTAGTGTGTATTTTTGGTTTGGACAGTTAGAGTAGCCAGGCAGGTTTCTGGTTATGTTTTTTCCCCCAGCTTGTTTACCTGTGGCAAACCAGTGATTAATTCTTTTTGGATATGTGTTCTTCTTTTTTTTGTTTTATGGTTCAGCACCACTCACCACCCTTTCCTTTGTTTAGGAAAGAGGGAGAGCAGCAGCAAGACCCCCGGGAACAGAACAGAGCAGCATCAATGACAAACAGAAATGACATTGAAAAGTCAGACACAGCATGAAAAGGAGGAGCTGGGGTGGAGGCAGGTTGCAGAGGAAGCAGCAACAGTAGGCAGACCAGAGCAGTTTAAATAGAGCGCCTGAATGAGATTCGCCAATTGGTCGCATAGAAATGAATCATGTGATCTATCAGCTGGCTCCCTTCCATCAATCAGCTGATCCATCAGTTGACTGGGCTGCTCGAGATCAGCTGATGTAGCTGGGGTGTGAGCAGAGCTTGACACCGTGTCCTGCCTGAACTAACACTATGCTCAATATTTGTGCTCGTAAAGATTTGCATCTTTAGTGCTGCAAAATCCACACATGATTTATCCACATCAAAAACTGACCTGTTTCAGAGGCTGATGTTTTCCTTGCAGACGGTGTCGAGCTTCTCGTCACCTTGTTTGACTCCTCTGTGGTTACAGTCTGCGTCGTCATCATTTTGGCAGTTGTAGTTGTGAACACAGTTGTAGGCATATCCATGACTGAGGAAGAAGAAGAACAACAACAAAACAGATTATGTTGTAAGATGTCTTTATAGTGTTTTATAAATAATGTAAAATCTCAGATGGAGTCTGTATAATATGTCTAAAATACTAAACAAACGGGGTGTCGGTAGCTTAGTGGATAGTGTATAGAGGTGATGCCTCGCTGCAGTGGTCCAGAGGGTTCCCTAAAGCGGCTGTGTAATAGCAGGCCCTCATATCCCCATCACTGCCCCCTCCAACAACGTGAAGGATGACTTAATCACAAAGGAAATCATTCTATCATCTTACAAGCTTTTGTGGATCGCCTGTCTTGGTAAAACACACACACACACGTTACACAGAGGACGTCAGCTGAGTAGGCGGTCCTTCTGTGTGGCCCAGGACACGTTAGTATAAACACAGCAGAAAGAATGTGGCCATACGCGTCCCAGACTGCCTCCCAATGTGGTCTGGCCGATCAGATCCAAGACGCACTGGCTGCGAAGCTGAACTCAGACTGGGTGTGGCCAGGCGGATTTTGCAAGTTTGGCACACCGTGCGCCTGGCGCAGCTACTCCTCTTTCCCACCTCCGTCCCTCCTACCTGCGCAAGTCGGAAAGAGGGAGGAGAGAAGGCGTGGAGTGGGTTTTACACACATCACACCAAT
>NC_065526.1:3721353-3747255 GCF_006386435.1 Epinephelus moara | reverse complement strand
GTGCTGATTGCAGATAGTTGCATTGAATAGTGGTTTTGTGGGTATTTATTGCATCGTTAATGTGCCTGACATTCTGGAAACCTGCCTGTGAGGTTCTGGTGACGTGTGCGCACTGTCCGCCGGTCAGCCAAACTTTGGCTTACACCGGCTGCGCTCCCCCTGCGCTGACAGTAGACCTGGTTCGCACCTTCGGCGAAGCCTTTTGGCACGAAACTGTCACTGCGCCAAGCTGGATCTGTCGACACCTCCACCTGCTGCGCCGCCACACCCATCTCAGCACACCTCGGTCTGCCAAACTACCAAACTGAGCGCGCGTCAGGTTGCGCTGCTCGAAACTAGCTCTGCGCGGGGTTCGTCACCCTGCGCCACCCTGCGCCGCGACGGGAAACTAGAGCCCCTTGAGACAGAGCTCATTTCATGCTCACATTCACACCTACTGGCTCTTACAAACATAAAATAAGACACACGACTCAAATCCCCAAAATCTACTTTCATAAAATTAAACAATCATTTTGAAAGCAGAAGATCCTGTAATTAAAAAAAGGACATTTGCTCAGTTAAACTCACCATGCTCATCTGAAGCTTCCTGCTCCCCTTCCTCTCCATCATCATCACCACCATCACCATCCTTTTTATTGTCTTCCTCTTCTTCCGATGACTTTCTCTCAGATTGACTAATTTGCGGTTTTGCTGATGTCAGCGATGAAGTTATGATGACTGAACCTGCAGAGATTTCATAATTAATGATCAAAGGGAAAATAAATGTTGAACAATATTTAGCATTAAAACAAATCTACATATATATTTCAGACGGACATTTTAGTTCTACAGATGCAGCCACCTAGAATGTCTCGTGACTCAGTGATGGGGACCGGGTAGTTACATGGTGGATCCACACTGGGACCTTGCTGTACGACTAACTTAACAAAAGACAGACGACCCTCATTTCTTAATCACCTTCCTCAGATGACTCCTCCAGACCTGTTGGTGTCACTCTGGGAGTTGTAGTCCTTAGAAAAGTTGTAGTCTCAAAGGGAGTTGTGATGTCAGCATGTGAAGTCGAAGGTGTTGAAGATTTGACCGTGTTTTCATCTCTAAAGCTGAGTACAGGAAGTTCAGTCGGCTCTGGTTTTGCTGCACTCAGTGTTTCTCTGCTGTGGATGAACAGAAGTGAACCTGCGACAGAGAACGTGAAAAGTATTTTATATATTATATAAATGTCATTTTGAAGGTGTATTTTTCAGTGTGACTGAAGTTTAGTTTTGATTTTTCTATCCTTCTAACTTTATTCAGTTTGTAAAAGAAAGAAATAAAATGCATCACTTCCTGTGTGGCACTTGAGAGCAACCAGACAAGCAGCATTTCAAAAGTTTTAATGAATAAGACACTGGGTGAATCACTGCTCGGTTATGTGAACACCATTACGTCATCAAAGTTAAAATAAACATCACCAACTGTTCTTTCATAAAAAACACTACGAGAATATCCCTGTCTATATTCTTGATGGAGACAGACCGTGTTATTGGCTCACCGCGGCTGATTGCTGGAGGATTGTTGGTCGTCTCATCCTTATTTATCTCTTCCTGCTCGAGTGCTTCCTCTGTCACAGTCTCATTCAAATCTGTAAAAGCAGCGACACATAAGATAGTGACAGGAAACGTCTGAGCCAAGTGAGTCATCGAGCAGCAGGAGAGGAGCAGCGGGGAAATTATTTCTGGTGTTTTGGAAGCTGCAGGATGGTCAGCTTGAGCCAAATGTAATTATGAGCAGCTTGGAAAAAGACAAGTTTGCCTGAAAAGTACTTCAGGGAGAGGATCACAGGAAGTATGTGCAGATGGAGATGAGATGATGTAACTATTACCTTTAGAGATGAAAGTTGAGTGCGCCGTCTCTTCCTTTTTTACCTCCGCTGCGCCACCTTCACCTCCCTGAAGCTCCTCTGTAATGACACAAAAATCACTATTAACACACACACACATGGATGGTGGTGAGTTACCCAAGAACACAGCAAATAATTTCTCACTACTCTGTAAAAATGAGTCAAGGTCACAGCTGTGCTCTTTAGGGCTGCACTGGGGCACAGCTGTGATTTGAGCTAAATGCTAATGCTAGCATGTTCAAATGAAAACTCTCACAAACTGATGCCAAGAAGTAGGCCTGAACCATATTTCTTTTAAGCATCGCCATCGCTATGCACACGTGTGCAATATTGCGATGTGGCTTGCCCTCATTGACAAGCTCAAGGTCTTTACAGAAGAGAAACAAAATACATGTGGAAATATGATTAATTGGATTATATTTGGTGTGGACAAGGGGCCCACTTCTGAAAATGATACACGACACCTGCATCTTTCACAGCATGAACCACACATACAGCTGAGAGGTGACCTGCCTGCAGTGTGTGTGTGTGTGTGTGTGTGTGTGTGTGAGACTCTTCTATCTTTAAATCATCCACTTTTTGCCCTCCTCTCTCCGTCACACACCTGTGACCTCTGTGACATCAGGACCTCTGCAGGGCTTGTGTGTGTTGTGTGTGTACTTTCAGTGTTCCTGCTTCCTTGGCTCGGGCCAATTAAGGGGCGTACCTGCAGGCGTCAGCAGGGGGGGCGGGCGTGGCGGTGGGGTGGTGAGGTCGCTGTCCAGCCCTGTGGTGTCACTCTGGTTATCCACCCTGCTGGTCATTAGTGGGTCCATCTCTGCCGGCAAGACACAACAACAGCTCAGAGCGAGTTGAGTCCAACACACACCGATGATTTCAGTGTCTGAGTCTCAGCTGAGGCGCAGAGAGCTGGTTTGTCAGATACAGTTTGTGAAGTGTGGGAGCATTAACGCAGTTTATTGATTTGTTGTGTACGTAGCTACTAATTGATAAGAAATATTTTAAGTTCATATGTAAAACAACAATATTCACAGCATTTGCATGTCGTTGGAAGGTGCAGCTCATTAAAACGTTATTAATCTCATTTCTTGCACTTAAAATATGTGTATTTTTTAATTTTAAATGCATAAAATCTCATGCAACCTTTGAGATTAGGGCACTAATATTGCTGCTGAAAACCTTTAGTTGCCTCTTTTACACTCAGAGTTTGGATTTGGGAGTCAGGAAATTGGATTTTGGAACTTGACAACTGTTTCTGTACCATTTTTTTGCGTGTTGAAGTAAACTGTTCAACTTATCGAGTGGTGCGTGCGGAAGATCTTTTTTGGTGCGGATCATGACGACAGGGATCATTAGAGCGTCACGCTGTGGCTTCACTAATTAAAAACCTACAAGATGATAGTTTTAAAAAGATTATTTAGATGTTATGAATCAACCCATGTCACTTCATTGTGTTTATTTAACCTCTCTGCAGACAACATATTTATCAGACGGCTTTGATGGAGCTACTTTTCCAGTCTTTCTGCGAAGCTATGACTCTGAAGACATATAACCCAAATAAATGTATTCATCCATATATATTTTCCCTCTAACAACATGATTTCCCAAATTAAAATGAAATAATTCTCTACAGGGTAAATGGCTACTCAAACACTCCTACAGTCTGCTAAACTAAATCATGAAGATATTTAATTCTAAGCAGGATTTACACACAAACTAATCGGCTTTACATTTCTCTTTTTATATAGATTTGTGCAATCAATACATCAGAGCAGTGGTGAATGAAACCCTCAAGGATGTCAACTAACAAACCTATAAACATATTTCTGCTACACAAATCTCTGTAAATTGTTGCTTACTTTTCCACAATCTTTGTTTTTCCTGTTAAGAACTGTAAAGTTTAATCTCACCAGGCCTCCAAGAAACTTTGAAAATTTTTGAATTGTAACAATTTGTTAAAACTCACCTTTAAAATGTGTTTCAGTGGTTAATCTTTATGCATACATGTTAGGGTTGCAGTGGTATCACGGTGCGATAACCGTCTCAGAAAATATAAGATCCTTAAAAAATGAAAACAGAAGGGTTATTTTTGTTTGAACAAACATTGTAGTACTATAATTAAAACTTGACACCATTTTGTTGATGGAACTTTTTGTAAAAAGTCTCCCCTATAAATAACTACAATGAAGGAGAGATTTAACATCTAGTTGACAAGCAAATGTACACGGTATGATAACCATCAACTTTTATTTCATGGTATACCTTGAAACCAGTATACCTCTGCAACCCTAATGTAAGTATGATCCTGCTCCTGTATTGTGATTTTATTGTGTGGGTTTATCTATCAAACAGCTTTATTTGTTGTGTAAAGGAACTTTGGGTTTATGGCAACGTGCTCTTTTAATAATAAGACAAAAAAAAAAGTCAGAGAAGGGAGCATCACTTTTTGGGGAAATTGCTTACAACTCATAAACATACAGTGTGAAACTTGTTAGTTTTGTGAGAGGGCTTTTAAAGGGCCACAAGTCACTGCTGCATTTTGATCATTTTCATTATGGTACCTGACCCTATTTTATAGGCCTCTGCTCGAAATTTGCATACCCATAATGAAATGAATATATCTCTGCAACCACAAGGTCTATTTGAATACTTTTGGTGTCATTATAAAGGGAACACTTGTGAGATTTGTTAAGATGTGTAAATATCAGTATATGTGTTATATGTGAGGAGTAAATGAAGATGGCACACAGTACAAATGAAATATTTTGAGGTTCGCCTAAAAAAAAAGCATTTTCAGGATGAGTATCCCTTTGGAAAGATGCAGCAGCAGCTCTAAACCTCGATCACATCATAGTACAATATGTGAACATTAACTCTGCAAAGGCTGATTCTGATAAAGTGAAGCAGAACAATATTAGAGAGGTTTTAGTACAGAAAATTCAGGCGAGCTCTCCAAAATTGCTCCATGTTTGCATGTGATTTTTGTCATGTACAATCCTATATCTTTCATTTTTTTGTTTCTGTAAGTCCCTACTGATGTTTAGGGTATACACATACAACTGTCTGTTTCGTTTTTTTACTCTATTTCCCACTCCAAACTGACCAATACACACCTACTACATTCAAACCTGTTTCTATTCTGAGCTTTGGAGGCCCGTATCTCTGCGATGGCCAATCAGAGTCAGCAGAACGCGTTGTGGGGAGATGTCGGCTGATGTGAGTGGTCATTGTTTTTGTTCCCCCGGAACCTTTTTTTCCGCCCGGATTCATTTGAATGACGGACAACTTTCGGTAGTACGCAAACGGAGTGTGAATGAACAGCAGAATGCGCATTTTACGGTGAAATTAATAAGGTAAGAGCCATATTACAAATATATTTTGGCAAAGAGATTTCTGTTCTTGTTCTTTGGGCTGTAGCTCTGTGATGGTTAAAGGGAGAGTTATTTGGAGTATACATGTGGAAACAGTGGAGTCTCAGCTTTCATTTGAGATGAATGGGGTGTGTTTTACATAACGTGTGGTCGAGTTAGAGCCCGAAATATACGGAGTGGGTCGGGATATCGGTGCTGTTGGAGTTAGTTGTCGTTGTTGTTTATTTAGTTGATGTTAAAACTGAGTTTGGGGCATGCAAAAAGTTTTTTTACAGCTTTGTAGCAGAGGTTCTGCTGTTAAATTTGATGGGCAACATCACTATGTTCTTCTGATCACTATATTCTTCTGAAGCCCTAAAGTCCCAATTGGGGGACTTTTTGGATTTACAAATTAACCTTTTTAGTTATAAAATGTCAGAAAATATTTTTTTTAAAGGAAGAAGAAGTTTAAATTTTAGGCACTGAAACTAGATACTGTAAAACTTCAATTAAAAGCCTAGTCCTAGTTAAACGCTCGGTGCCTTTCGATAACACAGTGTGGCTGCACATTTTGACAAATAAGGGCCTGTCTCAGTCAGAGGCCTGGTCTGGTTGCCAAGCAATTCATTCTTATAGAAGTTCTTTGGATGTATAAAAGACACGAACAATGTGTCCATTCCTCGATTACCCTGTAAGTTATTCATTCTCCTTTAGTCCATCAGGGTCCTTGCATCAAAAGAATCAAAAACGTTTCTCGTAAAAATAATCCAAGTTGTGAGGATTGTTTTAACAGGATAAAGTGGTGTTGGTATGCCGGGTGCCAAAACACTTTGTCTCTGATGCGCTGTCTGTCAGAGCTTGATCAAATGATCGATTCATAATTTATATATTATCTGAAGCCTACTTTTAAAAGAGTATTACTCATACTGGTTTAAATAAACGATTTGATTGTATTTCCTGATCTTTGCTGAGCAACAGTTTTGTGTGACAGGAATCAAAGGCCTGTCCCAAATATAGGCTATGACTTTTTACATGTATTTTTTTCAACTGAAAAGTAAAGTCATCCGCAAACAAGGTTTTTACCTGCTGTTAGATATGAAGAGTTGGAGAGCTGGAAGCTCACAGAGTCATTTCCTGCTGAGAGAACATCTGGAGACGAGAAGGACGAGGACAGGATGAGACCAGCAGATACAAGACGACTTCAGTCTCTCTGTGTGTAAATATACACCAGAGAGTTGGTTCAACATAAATGTGGCTGTTTGAATTCAGTTATTTAATCACAGTTGTTTGCAGGATGCTTATTACAATCACTTTATCTCACTTGGTGTGACAAAAACCATCCAACTCAGGCACCACAAACTGGACTCAAAATGGACACAGACGCCGACAAAAAAACCTTGATGTTTCTCAATATACGTACAGTTATTTTTAATCTGAATGCTGCATAAGTTGTTGTCTCATTGCACACTCTTGAGAAGTAACAAAATTCAGTCTAATAATCTTGCCAGCTAGAGGTGATAACATGCTCTGACTGGCACAATTTGTCTGATACAGTTCCTAATTTCCTTTGTTGGACTCAGTTATTTGGCTTTTCCAGAGCTGTAGATCAGGCATGTCATACCTGCTTTTCATCAGTAATTGACATCAAATAATCAACAGAAGCATAATCTGTATTAACAGGTATCTGTATATGAATGCAGAATTTGTAGACAAGACAAGATTATGACATCAGAAGTGTTCTGGGACACATTCAGTCAAAAAACATTGTGCTACAGTTTTGTGGTGGAATGACATGTTTCTAGGGCTGCCCCCTGAAGGTCGACCAAGTGTTAGCTGACCAGAAAGGTCATCAGTCAGCAGTATTAAAAGAACAAAAAACAAAAGTGAGACTCTATCAGGAGCTGCTCCTTGACAAAATAAATCCAAACCTATATGACTGGGCCATGTGTGACTTTACTTTGAAAGGACAGACACAGGAAGTGTCCACACTCAGCAGTCAGACAGGAGTCAGGTTAATTTCCAGGGCTGGTACCTGCGGTTATTCCACAGGCTAGTTAATAACATGTCGGGCAGGAAATCCAAAGTGTGGGATCATTTTGAGAAGGTGAAGGACGAACCCAAGGTGATATGTAAACTCATCTTCATTGGTCGACTACAAACATGACGTATCATCTGAAACATGGAAGTAGCTACATGCCCATTAGCCCACAGCGTCATTAACAGGCGGCTCGCTCAGTGTGTGACGTGCACTTGTAGATAAAATATAGGCCTATATTAATGAAGGTTCATTAGTACGGTTTTGTATTTCTCTGTAATGTAGCACAGTGTTAACAATGTTACTGATACTATTCTTTCTCACACCTTCAACTCAAACCACCAAAATATATCATTTAATCATTACATTCATATCAGAAACATGCAGGAGACTAGTCGACTGATGAAAATTTGTAGTCAAGGGCAACCATACATGTCTGAAGGTTTTATCCAGTCATCAGTGATGTCTATATAAATAAATGTCTTGTAAATCATTACTGTTGTACATAACGTTTTTTGTTTTTTATTTCACATTATGCTTGCGTAACACCATTTCTGTTTGAATAGCTTTGTTTTGTTGGAGCTGAACGTCCCCTGGTTTCCATATGTAGTCCGTGTCATGTTAACCAATCATGTTTGCATGCAGGTAAGAGGCTCAGGTGGACTAGCCTCGCATCACCAGGCTCTTCACGTAAGGCGAAGAGCCTGGTTTCTATTCACTCTGAATTTAGTCTGGATTCTGGTTCCGGTCTAGAGAGCGGATCCGGAATTCACCAACTTCACCAAAGTAAAACTTTAAATTCTGGTGCACCATCGGTTTGGGGTGATGAGGGGTGTAAGAAAATCGATTAACTTAATGGCTTGGGGCTTTTCTTGTAAATTATATTCTTTAAATTAAAATTTCACCGCATTTTTATCAGCTTGGTGCTTTTACTTTGACGGAAAGGTGCATCCATCGAATTCCGGATCCTGTCTGTCTCGTCCTGGTTACGGTTCCTTACCAAACCGGCCACTAAACGGCCCCAGACTACAGGTGGACAGCAAAAGAGGCGAACACATTGGTCGAAATTCATCTCGGAGCCCATCAGCAATCGCCTGACACGATTTAGCTTGTACAAAATGTTTCTGCATTCATATGCAGAATGTCCATTCTCACGTCTCAGATTTCTACTCAGACTGTAATCTGTGACCACATGGAAGAGGATGTCTTGGCCTGGATATCCACAGGCTGCACCAGAACTCCTAAAATATTGACTGTCAGAGTCTAAAGGGAAACCAAAGGGCTCAGATCGACAAAAGCATGATTAAAGTTTATCTCAAGTTTAAATAGTAAAGTATCTATTCAAACAGAAAACTCGACTCAACTGTCTGACGCGCTTCCGACAGGCTTTGCACAACTTTCCTCTGAAGTTCTCCGCTCTAATAATAAACTCCTCTTCCTCAGCTCCTCCTCTTCCTCTCAGACTAAGCATCAGATCAAAGCAACTCCGTTCAATCCCTGATTTTTTGCCTCCAGCTGCGCGTGGGCAGGAAGCTGCAGGATTAAACGGCAAGAGGTCATTGTTTTAATTGGCTGAGAGCCACAGAGGTGTGACTCAGCCATCTGCGCTCCTGCCCAATCAATCGCTCCCTCTGATGTGACACCACTGACCTGCTCAGAAACTGACGCACTGTCCGCAGAAAGCTGACGGGACATTTTTGGTGCCTGTGTCCTCTGAGCTTCCTGACACGGCGTCATTCGATCAGAGTTTCAGCTGACGTCACTCAGACTCACCTGCTGCTGTGAAGGCTCCGCCGGTCTGCACGGTGCTGCTGAGCTCATCTGAAACACAGAATCAAACTAATGAGAGATCCATGCTGCTGGTGGGTCTCTGCTCTGTCAGGCAGCGTGGATTCATTTTAATCCCTCCATGAGGATGTCAAACACAGGACTCAGCTTCTGTATGGCTAACCATATATCATCTATAATTCTAAATTAAAGGGGACCTATTCTTCTCATTTTCAGGTTTACACTTGTGTTTTGGTTTCTACTGGAACATGTTTACATGCTTTAATGGTCAAAAAACATTTTATTTTCCTCATACTGTCTCAGCTGGAACACCTGTATTCACCCTCTGTCTGAAACACGCCTGTCTCTTTAAGCCCCCCCCCCCAAAATGCCCAGGCTGCTCTGATTGGTCAGTGTGTCTGGGTCTTCCTTATTTTGGCAACTCTCAGGCCCCCAGGAAGCGCAGTGGGCCTTATGGTGCGTTTGTTTTGTACTCGGAGGTTGGAAGTCAGAGGTGGGAATGACATCACCTCCAAGTTGACGACAGTTTTTGCATTCTAGTTGAAAGACATGGACGCCCGCAATAAAGAGTAGTGACAGCTTCAAAACCATCATGCACTCCAACTGATGATGATGATGAAACCTAATGTAAAACAAATAAGATTAAACTGCTATAAACAGTACTTCAGCAGAGTGTTTACTCGCTATGTATGTGACCGGCAGCCATCTTGAATTTGTAAGTCGGGGTTGATGCGGTTGCTCCGAGTTCCGAGTTGGAAATCCGATCTCAGGGTGCGTTCAAGTTTAAACTTCTGACTGGGAACTGGGAATTTCCAACCTCCGAGTACAAAATGAACGCACCATTAAACCAACGTTTGTAGTGGCCAAAAAGTGGAACTGCAATCTCTGGGGTCTGTCACGTGATGCCCTACGGCCCAAAATACCTTTTCCCATTGACTTAAATTGGGGAGGGGAAGTCTATAAATCAGTAGATACATTTTTTGAGTGACACAACCCCCTGAAATGACTCTTTACTATCAATTTCAAAAATTAAATTAAAATAAGTTCTTTAAACATATTTTCTGAAAGTAACTAGAAAAAATTTGTTTTAAAAAATAGATTTCATAAATGATTTTGATGTAATCTCTACTACCCAGCTTCACCTGCACTTACAGTCTGTTAAACGTCCCCACAGACAGCAGTGTGTAACCCTGCACTCTGCAGGTTCACCAGGCTGCTGTTTCTCCTCGAATGAAGTTACCTGTGTGATTTGTAGCCGAGCAGGACAACTCAGCGAAACCTCTCAGTGTTGAGTTGTACGAGCTCTGAGTCATGCAGTCGATGGCAGCCTCGTCACATTCACACAACCTCTGCTGACACCAATCACCAGCATCTCCGGGATCAAGAGAAAGACCATTACTTAATGTCCATGGACAGTACTGTCATCGAGTAAACACTGAGACATGTGCAGACACTAGTGTCACAAATTTGATTTCCTCTGGGAAGAAGTGGCAGGACACAGTTTGGGTAAAACATATGCTATATATAACCTGTTATATGTACAGGTTTTCTTATCTCACTCTCAGCAAGACAGCAGATATGTGTATTTCCAAAAGTGTCAAGCTGTTCACATTAGCTCCGAGTCTTACCACAGGTGCTGTTTGCTGCTGAGCAGGTGAAGTTGTTGGGGAGGAGAGGCAGCTCCTGCCTGCAGGGGGCAGCGTTCAGGTAACACAGCCTGTGAGACTCACAGCAGCTGCAGCAGAGAAGAGAGGAGAGAGAACTTAGGGGTCTTTATAAGGAAGGAGGAGCTACCATGATGTCACCCATTGGTTTGTGGACTCCTGTTTTGAAGCCTAGAGTTCGGCCTTTTCGCCATCGTCATCTTGGTTTTTTGGTGCCAGAGGGGACCATATTTGGTAAATGGTAAGTCACATTCACCCATTCACACACACATTCATACACTACATACCATGCTGCCATGTGCTACTCAGTTTTTAACACACTGATGGAACAGCCATCGGAAGCTGAGCAGGAGCGAGGGGTGGATCTGACTCTTAGGGTTCATCCTGTTATCTTCTCTAGCAACATAGCTGAAACTGTGTCAGTGGATGCCTTATGCTTTTAACTGCAAGCCAAATCTACCTATGGGTCCCACTAAAGTACCCCAAACCTGAACCTGAACCTAATGTCTCTCCCATGTTTTGAAACTTCTCTCCAGCTGGTTTTCAAAAATCTTTCTGCCCATTTGTGTTTTCAAACTCTCCTGGTCCACTTGGCCCACGCCCGCCTCCAGCCTCTGAATTCAAGCAAGCCACCATGCTGAATCTTAAATTCAGCAGGTGCTGCAGCCGAACCCTGCTGCGATCAGAGTCTTACTCACATGTCCAGAGGATCCACGGGGTTTCCAACGGCCACATATCTGCAGGAGCAGCCGTAATCTTCGAGGTCGCGTGGACAAAGCCCCGTCGCACAGCGGAGCTTCAGAGCAAAACTCAGCAGCGAAGGGAAATTATCAAAGACCGAGTGGAGCCAGGTGAAGCGCAGGCCGAGACAATCTGCACCGAGAGGAGGAAAACAAGAGACGGACACACAGAGGCGGTAAGAAAAACTCCATTTCCTCCACCTTGCAGGGTGAGAGCAGAGTGTGATTTAATCACAGATAATCCTGTTGGCAGGTTCCAATAACACGAGTCCAGAGAAGCATGCAGGGCAGAAAATTATTTAGGCCACAGCTCTCCACATGTCAGGTGAGCCCACGCTGCTGATTAGGACTATAGGTGTCCCACAGCATCACAGCGTGTGAATCAGTCTACCTCGATGTCAACAACATCAGAAAATATCACAAAACATCAGTCGGTGTTAAAGCAGCTGGATGATTGTTGGGGGAAAACAAAGCGTCAGTCTGAACAATGACCGTCTGACCTGATGGAGACACTGCAGCCGTTTTACAGCCTGCTGACACTCTGACCAAACCAAAAACCGAAGTCCATTTATTGAACACAAAGTTATTATATTTCAAATTATCTGAATTTTCTTGGGATTTGCTGAAACAACTGCAATAAAGACAAGCTGTCAAAATAGAGAAAAAGACTTAAGCACAGCACACATTGGCTGCAGCAGACCCTTCACCATACCCTGCACACATGATGGCCTACGCCAATGTGAGCATTTATACTTGTGCGGTGGTGTGTCTGTCACTCTGCAGTTACACCTCCAAAACACTAGTCGGCAGGGTTTCTGTGTAGTGCTGTAAAGTTTAGATGATTCAAAACACACATTAAACATGGCTTAATAGAGACAATTTCAAACACAAGTACACAAATCAGCTTCACTACATTCTCAGAACTCATCGGCTGTATTCGGCGTCTGACTTCGGCGATACAGCCTCTGGGGGCAGACCCCTGATTTTTTGGCATTCCGGTTTGATTTGGGCGGAGGAGGCGAATTTCCGTTTTCGACTTCTGTTTATATATAAGTAAATATGCTGAACCATTGCGATGGATTAAGAGTTTGCAGTGACGCCAATTATAATGTTCATTTTCCCCACAAATACAACATGCTAATGTTATTAGCACAAGCCTATGGCATTTTACATTGTATAAATTAGCCTAGCAGCAAGCAGACTTTTTCTCATATAAAATTTCAGCCAGGATAAATCACACACAGTGTGTGGAGGCTTTATTGTCTTCACAATTTATTGTTTCTTATCTGTGAAATTAAAGTAAATCAAAGCTTTGTTTGAAAGCTGAGGGAAATGGCTTCCGCCTACAGAGACAGAGAGGAGGTCTGCGTCACTGCAGCACGTAGTTACATTCCTGGGGAGGTGCACGTCAGGCTACAGCGTAGGGTATGGCGTAAGCTCTACATCGATGCAGAAGTATAAATTCCACCTTATCCTGTTATTATGCATCCATGCTGACAATAGTTGTAGCTGGATGCATTATGTTTTCCGGGATGTCTGTCAGTCCCATGCTTGAAAACGTGATATCTCAGGAACGCCTCAAGGGAATTTCTTGGAATCTGGCAGAAACGTCCACCTGGGCTTTATATGAACTGATTAGTTTTTTGATGATCAAGGGTCAAGAAAGGCCAATGTCACTGTGACCTTGCGTCCATCTCTTCTCATGAACTCAATATCTCCAGAACAGCTTAAGGGAATTTCTACAAATTTGGCACAAATGTCCACCTAGACTCAACGATGAACTGATTAGATTTTGGTCATCAAATGTCAAGATGACTTTGACCTTGTCTGTCTCATTCTTATGAATGCGATATCTCACCTTAATGGTAAATCTTTAAATTTGACACAAACATCCACTGCCTTGGACTGAAGAATAAACTGATTAGAAATTTGTGGTCAAAGGTTAAGGTCAGTAATATTACAAAGTATGTTTCTGGGGACATGTCCCTACTGTCCACATGCAAACATGCACCCTCGATGTCAACATCATGTTAATACATGTGGATATATAGAGTCTTACTTTCATTTAGTTAGTTCGAGCAGTTGTTAAAATTTTAAATTTATATTCAAATAACTTCAAATATTATAATAACCTCACCATTGACATTGCATTTTTGTTAAAGAGATTGGCAGATTGTGTTTTTTTTTTGTTTTTTTCCTTAGATAATTTTTGGGCATTTTTAGCCTTTATTTGACAGGACAGACAAGCATGAAGGGGGGAGAGAGAGAGAGGGAGAGACATGCAGCAAAGGGCCACAGGTTGGATTTGAACCCGGGCCGCTGCGGCAACAGCCTTGTACATGGGGCGCCTGCTCTACCACTAAGCCACCAACGCCCCTGGCAGATCTTGTTTGAAACATTAACTGATGGTTAGCCTGGATATTTATCTGTATATGACAGCGAACACAGTGAAGCCCCTGCAGCACTCTGACCTTTCTGTCTCACATGAATTGCATGACTGATTGTTTGAACTCAGTGAAGCAATGAATCACGTACTGTGATTAGCTGATTCATTCATTAATATTAAGATAAACTATGCCTCTCATGTGACAGTCATATCAATCACTATCATGTTTCATCCTCACCAGTCACGTTATCTGCATTCTGCTCACTGGTTCCTGGATCTGGGCAGAAGATGGAGCTGGCAGACAGCGCTGAAGACAGAGACAATAATGAGTCATTTTTATAATGGTTAATCCATCAGATTACATCATTATAGCTTCATATACAGGATGCTGAAGTTCAGCCCACTGCTCAAGATGGCCGATTCCACTTTTCTAGGTTAGAACGTATTTCTTTCATCAGGTTTTTATTAAAAAGCTAAACAATGTTAGTGAGGTTTTCTGTCCTCATTCTGAAAAAGGAGTAGTAAAAGAAAAAATGCAGCAGCTTGTTAATATTTGTAACTTCTTCTTAATTAATTTTTTGGTCCACATGCAACCGAATGTGCCATTAAAATGTAGTTGGTTACTTTCATAAAAATACATTTTGTTATATTTGCTGAAACTGTCACTGTATCTTGACATGAGACATGATCTGTGAGAAAAAACCAACCCGTTTCTCTGCCTCCATGTAGTGCTTCTTATGGCATTTGCAAGAATCCACCAGGGCTGAATGAGAACAACCAATGGACTGCATGGGGGCGTGCAGCCGACGAGAACAAAAATATATTTTGTATTTTTTAGAATAAAACAAAGTAAGAAGTGTGCAGTATATGTGTAATATTTTGACATCTGAATCACTATTATCAAGCCACAATTCCTTTTATTTTTTAAAGTCAATGACACATGTTGAACCTTTGACCCCATTGTCACATTGGTCACCGACGTGGAGGACTCCAGCCATGAAACTTTGCAGCCTGATGATGAGGTGGTAGCCTACATGGAGTTCAAGACACCCAAGGAGGATCCTTTGAAGGTTTGATGGTGGTGGAAGGAGCATGCTAAAATGTTTCCTAACCTGGCAGTGATTGAATGTTTTCACCATCCAGTCAAAGAGACGTCTCCTCCGCTGGATGTGGAATCCAAGAATGGAGAACCCAGCTTAATGTGAGGGACTGGAGTCTGGGTGGGTTTAATCACGGGTGCAGGTCAGGTGGGATCACTTATGACATATGACGTCAACATTTTGTTAGTTTTAAGCTGTGTTGTTCAGTTACCAAAATTTGCATCTTCCAGACGTCTCATGCCAACGTCATCTTGACACACAAGGGAAACAAAAACCCAAAATCCGCAAAACTTTGTAGTGTAACTTCTACACAACATAAAATTCTAATGTCTTTACATTACTCTAAAATATCATCAACCTGACTTTTATTCGTTCCAAAAGTTAACGTCTGTACAGCATAAGAGTTCAACATGTTTCTGAGTCTTATGGACGTCTGGCGCCAGCTGGGACGAACTCAGTAGACTAAAATATGTTTCTGAAAACATTTGAGATGACAAATAGGTGATGCAGTAACAGAATCAGAATTGATCAACACTGCCTTGTTAGATAATCTGACCGCAGATTATGAGCAGTGATTGACAGCTATGTTAGAGACTCCATGGCTGTGATTGGTTGTTTTCATTCAGCCATGATGAATTCTGGCAAATGCCACTGGAAACACTACGAGGAGCAGGAGGAAGATGAATTTATAGACTATCTGTCTCATGCACTGCTGTCAGGAAACAGTGACAGTTTCAGCAAATATGACAAAAAGGTTTGTTTTATGAAAGTTAGCGTCTGTAGCATGAGTGTGCTTACTCACCGTTTGGAACAGCAGATAGCATGAAAATCCATATCAGAAACATGACTTGAACCTGCATTCAGATGGAGAAGACTTTTGTTTCATGAACTTTTAATTAGGTGACAGAAGACACAAACATTTTACTGTGAAACATCTTTGCAGTTGTAGGCAGGTGTGAAGTAATATAGCAGCACAAACAGCTCCACATTATTATTATCATTATTATTGCAAAAGCTTGGCTTAAACTCTGTCACTTACCTCAACACCCACCCAGGTGATGTGGAGACCTTATACCCAATCAAAGAAATGAACATGCTCATCACAGGGGGCCAGAAATATCACCATTTATTTTCTTTATTCATGTAACAGAGACCTGAATTTACCCCGACATCTCCCACCCAGCTCCATAAATTATCCCCGTCATTACAGCGCTGATTACTGCCGCGCCAGACGAGACGGACGACCTTCTCCACTCGCTGGTTCGGTGTCTTTAATGGCTTCAAACAGCTCGGCCCACCTGTGGCTCCCTCTGCTCGGCGAGGTGACAGAGTGTATCATTACTGTTATTCAGGCCCCCGGCACATTTCACTTAGAGCAGTGGAGTTATCGGTACTTCAGGCATCAGTGCAGCACAGAGGAGGTCAGCTGTCTCATTAATGCAGTTATATATACGGCTTTATTTCATCTTTAATGTCATCTTAAAACTGAAGTGGTCAATGCTGCTCTTTAATGCAACATAATGGCAACAAAGAGTCATTTATATGATCTCTGGGGTTTGTATCAAAGGAGTCCACACTAGGGGAACCTTTGAGGTATTTTTAACCACTTCCACATCTTATTATACTAAAAATATGTCTATAAGAATGTGTACGTCACTGTCTGGCTCACAGTGGGGGAGAGAAATATAAGGAGACACCGTTAGTTGTTGTGTGGTGGGCTGAATGACCTGAGGAGGTGGGGACACTAGCAGGGGAACATGCATGTGCAAAACAGGAGCTCTTATTTCTTGTTTTCTGTCTGCTTGTGTGTTATATTTTGGTCTGAAGTGCTAAGCTTCAGACTATGACGCTCACGGTACTCCACCAGCATCAGTTTTAGATATGTGAATTTCTGCTCTATACATGCATTCAGTGTCTTTTTAAAACAAACTTTCAGATAGGTTTAGGAACCAAAATTGCGTGGTTATGTTAGGGAAAAAAACATGTTTGGCTTAAAAGAAAGCTGATGTTGGTTTCACATGGGACACAAATAGCAGTCTCCTGGGTGAAAGTCCTGTGTCTGACACATCTGCCCATCCATACCGACCTCCTGGTACTAGTATGGCTCGTACAGACACTTAAGGCTGCTTTGTGCATCCAAGAGGTACGTGACAAAGTGTCAGTATTTTTGACGACTTGAGACTGAGAATGGGTTCAATGGGTTCCTCAGCTGCAATTGCTATGACAAAGATTGGAGCGCTCCATTGCTGCAATTAGAAGAACACTGCACCACAATCACTGACTTCATTTAAAAAGGATTTTACTCCAGTCTCTGAATTTGTCCAATAAGAGCTACAATACATCAAATGTCACTTTACCTTGTTATTAGCTGATCTGAGACCTAAAGATTGGAGAAACAGCTACAAGAGAAACTACTACAGTCTGCAATCTGCTAACACACTTAGCAGCTAGAAAAATGCTAATGGCTGTCAATCAAAATGGCTGTCTGGGCCTTAAAGGTCCAGTGTGTGAGATTTGGTGGCATCTAGTGGTCAGGCTGCAGACTGCAACCAACTGAAACTTCTCCAAGCCAAGCTTGCAGGACAAGTGTCATCAGCTACAATTGTACAAGGGCTGGACTTTCAAATTAAAAAAATAAAATAAAATAAAATATATGTTTATAGTCAAACACAGATTAATAGTTTAGTCAATAATTGTTTGATCAAATGATAAAATTATTTTAATAATCAAAAAAGATAATGAAATAGAAAGTTATGTCAGAGCACATGGAGAATTAAAAAGAAAAAAAAGGAGTTGAATAAGAGCCGTGAGTTAGTCCCCATCCTTGAATGCGGATATGAAGGCAGCAGTCCATCATAAAAGACAGGAATTATTTCAGGTTCTATTATCCGGTCCGCGCCACCTGACCAGCAAAATATGGGTTAAATTAAAAAACCCGAACCTGACAAGACCTGAAAACATTGAACTTTATGCATTAAAGTAGCAAAATTATCAGGACTGAAGACTAAGACATGGAGAGAGACATGGACTGAGTGCCACGCCACGGTGCACATGTGTGATACACAGGTAGACAGAGAGGGTAAGAGGGAGAGCGAGAAGAAGGTTGAAGGTGGACTATTGCACATTGTGTATCTGTAAGTTATTTATAGCTCACTCAGGATGCTGATTTGTCACTTTTTGGCATTTAATATTTTGATATATTCTAGAAAGCTTACCTGAACCTGACAAATGGTTTCTAACGTCTTTTAAATTCATTAGCGTTAGGCAGGCTGCTATCAGAAGCTTTGGTGGGCCATATGAAGCCCGCAGGCCACCAGTTAATGATCACTGGTGTAAGAGAACTACAGTGTCCCATGCAAAAATGCCAAATGTTGGTTTGTCTATTCTGGGCTACAAAATAGCAGACTGTGGATTAAAACTGCTCCTTCAAAGGTTACGAAAACATAACTATTCTGTAGCTGCCTCACGAACATTGTGTAGCTTTTTGATAAAAACCTGATGAAAGAAATATGTTTTAATCAAGAAAAGTGGAACCAGCCATCTTGAGCAGTGGGCTGAACTTCAGCATCCTGTATATGAAGCTATATAAGGATGTAATCTGATCGTTTAGTGATGTGTTGAATGTGTAATAACCATTATAAAAATGACTCATTATTGTCTCTGCCTTCAGTGCTGTCTGCACATTAGCATTTCTAGCTACAAAATTTATTAGTGTAAAGTTATTGTCATTGTTATTGTAATTGTAGGAAACTACAATCATTCTTTGTGACAATCTGATCTCACTCAGGTTGAATTAGGACCTAATTATTTTTTTTGGCCACAATGCGAGACTGGAGACTCGACAACAAGCTACTGTAGCAGACAGACACAAAGTTAAAGTTGTTAGTAAGTTTAAAATTAGCTGCCCAATTCCATCCTGCAAACACAGAACATAATCTTCCTATCCCAAGTCCAATATTTACTCTCTTCTAGCTTTGTTTTTGGTCGCCACCAACTCATGAGGGAAACATCTCTCTCTCTTTAGCTGCTCCGTGAGCAGCGATGAAACAGCTGCCTGCTGCTGCTGGAAACACTGAGACTGAACCAGACAGGAAATGTGCCACAAAACCAAAACTAGAAGCTAAAAGGGGCTGAAACACTCTGTCCATTTTAGCTTAAATCAAACACTGTACAATGCAAAATTACAGAGCAACTACACCACAAACTAAGACCTGTAATTATGAATTAAAGCCTCCAACTGAGCGCAACAGTTAACCAAACAAAACTTTAAAATGTCAAACAAACTGAGTCAGTGAATAAAATCTTACCTTATTTGTGGGGCAGCAGCTGCAGCAGTTGGTGTCTCTTCATTGAATAAAGATGAGCATGAAACCCTGAGTCATTGTAAGGAATCACACAAAGCTCCGATGGACATTAGCAGTCAACAGAGAGGGTGGAAGCCTTTCTAGTCCTTTTGTGGCCTTGAATAAACTCTCAGCTCCACTAACTGTGTTTATCAGTCCAACTGAGGAGGTGGGGCACCTTTAGCCCCTTCAGTTCAGGTCTTATTGGCTATCAGGTGACACCTGAGCAGGAGCTTATCATAGTTTGGTTCCTGTGCAGGTATTTGAGGCTTTAACGGAGGTAGGGTCCTGACAGAGGGACCCACAGAGTGGTCTTTGTGCCACAGGGGGCTGGATCTGTGACCCAGGGGTCGACCTGGTCTTATCTGATCCTCGCGGGAGTTCAGATCAATGACTACCTGCAGGGAAGGAGGGGTCAGTGAAGCAGAGGAGCTGTGGGTTTAATAACAGGTGGAGGGTGGGCTGATAGTGGGGCATTGTGTGAGACAGGTGCATCTATGAGGGAGGATGGTACAGATGTTTATGTCAGATGTCCTCTTACATACCATAAGTGGACACAATTACAGAAACATGTACAGAGAGAAGTCCTGCAGCGATGGCCAGTTTGATATAAATCGAACTTTATGTAGGTGTTGATTTGATTTTAATTTAGTTTCACTCATAGCGGCACCGTACAGAGTTAGCATGCACACAAGGATGCACGTGTTTGCTGCAATGGAGTGACATGAAACCTTTTAGAGTGACATCACATGCTGTGCAGTTTATACAGTTTAAGGGGTCCCTCAAGATAAATATAAATGATCTATACATGATAAAGAGAGGTGCAGTTGTGTGTTTTCAGCTGCATTTCACAGTCATTTGCCAACGACTCTGAAAGGGACATATATGACTGTTGGAGAGTAACAGCGACAGGTGCACATGCTCATAGAACTGGAGTTACATCCAGTAACTACTAATTAATGCTGTGAAACGGTCACAGATTGGTTAGGTTTTGTACAAGATTATGATTTGGGTTAAAACAAGTGTGCTTAGTAGATAAATTACAGATGTATGTTAAAGGTTTTGTGTGTGAGATTTAGGGGGATTTCGTGGCATCTAGCGGTGAGGATAGCAGACTGCAACCAGCTGAAACTTCTGGTTAGAATTCCTTCAGTGTTAATTGTTCAGGAGGTTTTTACCGCAGAGGTCTCTTCCTCTCCAAAACAAACTGAAAAGCTGATTTAAACCAGTAAAAACACTGAATAAAGCAGTTTCACGTTACAAATCAGTGTCTCTACTACCCTGTTTGGCTGGTAGCAGAAGGCCTGCTTGCCCAGCACCTGCAGAAGTGTGCTCATCTTATTTTTGATCCAGAACTTCAAGAGGAGAGAAATTATCGGCAGAGGTCTCCTCCTCTAAAAAACAAAAAGGACCCAGTGGTTTAAACCAGTAAAAACAATAAATAAAGCAGTTTCATTTAACAAATTGGTGTTTTTCCAAATGCTGTTTGGAATGTGAAAGATGAGCCGCAACATTTAGGAGGTTTTTACAGGGAGCTGAATTATCCGCAGAGGACTTCTCTCCAAAACAAATGGACCAGGTGATTATAACCAGTAAAAACACTTTATAAAGCAGTTTCACCAAAAAATAGAAGTCTCCACCCAACAAAAAAATGCAAATATGTGGCATAACAAGCGTAATGAGGTGCCAGTTCACCTCCTGGGCACTGCCGAGGTGCCCTTGAGCAAGGCACCGAACCCCCCAAGCGCTCGGGGCGCCTGACCAAAGGGCAGCCCCCTCACTCTGACATCTCTCCACTTTGTGCATGTATAGGTCCTGTTTGTGCATGTGTGTGTCTTTCGGACCTGTGTGTAATTGACAAGCAAGAGTGAAAACATTGAATTTCCCCTCCGGGGGATTAATAAAGTAAATAAACTTAAACTTAAACTTAAACTTGTACAGACCTCGCATACGGCTGTTTTGGAGGGGGGTGGTGGTCGGGGGTGAAATCAAAAATCACAACAAAAGTTGCGACAACATACAGACTGAAGACAAATGGTGGTAATCTGTATCTTCCACCTCATTAGTCTTTGATGTAGATCTGACTGAAAAGCAGCATCAGAGAGATGGAGCAGGGGCAGCTGGGAAAATTAGCCAGACTTTTATTAAACTGACAAGAAAAATCTAAATTGGTTCCTTTAGAAAAAGACACAGTTTGTACATATTTTCCCAAATTCCAGACCGTTTCCAAACCTTTAAATCATCAGCTGATTTGAAAAGCTTGGCTTTAAATCTGATGTTTATAAATAGTCCATGATTCCAGATTTTGGTGTTTGGTTTGGTGCAGTTAGGTCATACGTGTAGTGTCCGCTAAAAATCTAAATCACTGTGTAGATTCTAGTGATAAAAGTCAACATATGACAAATGTGTAAAAGTTGCACTTTTGTATAAAAACTTTCAGTGTAAACAATTTCCAGATTCCATTCAGATTTAGAAATCTGTTTCCACACATTCTTCAGATGCTCCAGGAGTGTACTCAGCTGTAGTTTGTAGTTTCAGTCACTTCCTGTGATGATGAACAGCTCTTTGTTTCAGCTCTCTGGTCACAGCTTATTGCACATCTTTGTCAGGCATCTCTGTTTCAAATCTGTGGAGGGAGGAGGGTGGAGACGAGGGTAAATGACAGTGGACACAGACTCTTCTGTCAGCTGCGGCTTTAATGAGGTCATCTCTGACACACTTGAAAAAAGAAAGCTTTTAAAGTAACTGGAGAGATGAGCTGTAATCCAAAAGTTCAGGTTATGTTATGTACAGTTTTGATACTTTGAATTTCAGTAAAAAACATGATTTAGTCAAGTTAAACTTTTGATAAACTGCAGGTAACCATGGTAACATTTGTGACGCTTCTAAAGAAACCAACCTTGTCATGAACTGACTACAAACATGGAGGAGGATTTAAACACACCCAACCATTCTTCCCTTGGTCAGTGGAAAGAAGACAGAAGAGACATTGGACCCTATCTTAAACCTTCTGCACAGTTCAGCACAACTGACACTGCTAGTTTCAGACCGATGCAGGTGTCATCTCTGCAGGCCGCGCCTACGTTGTGCAAGTAGAAAAAGTACTTGTGCCTATCTGTAAGCCCATGAGCATGTAGGTCTTAAAATGAGACGTCATCAGGTCTATTGCTATTTTGAGGCAGCAGAAAGTCACTGCAGCATTGACTCCTGAAAACCTGCTCTAAACCTGTGGTGTGTCAGTGTCACTTCAAGTTACAGTTACACCTCAAGTTCAGTTGATTCAACACACATTAAACACACATTAAACACTGCTTGTTACTTGCAGGGACACACAGGTGGGTTGAAGGTTGGTGAAATAAAAACATCACGAGGAAGAATTATGTTCTCTGAAATGTGAACGTAGCAGAGAGCAGAGAGGAGCTGCAGATCTGCACTGTAAATATCAGTTCCACTGCAGGCACACCTGGCATATAAAGGAAATGGGAGATGACACTCTGATTGGTTGAGTAATATTATGCCAGAAACACCCCTATGATTAATTAAGGGACTTAGTATGGGGTGACTGTGGCTCAGAAGGTAGAGCAGGTCATCCATTAATCGCAAGACTGGTGGTTCAATCCTCAGCTCCTCCATTCCACATGTCAGAGTATCTTTGGGTAAGAGACTGAACCCCAAATTGTTTCTGATGGCTCTTCCAATGGTGTGTAAATGGTTGCTGTTTATGGTAGCCTTGGCCACCAGTGTGTCAATGGGTGAGCATGTAGTGTTAAAGCACTTTGAGTGCTCGGAAGACTAGGAAACTGCTATACAAGTGCAAGTCCATTAACCATGTAGTAGAGACACACACATCTAAGGATAACTTCGGTATTTTTCAACCTGGCCCTATTTCCCCATGTGTATGTGTGCGTATGATTCATAGGTACAACTCGTTTTAAAATTGGTTCAGTATTGAGGGAGGTGGATGCAGCCGGGAGCCGCGAGGTAGATATGGGGGCAAATGCTGAATGAAGATGAGGGCTCATCTTCATTCTCGAAATCGGGTAAATATGCAGCCAGGATACCGATGCAGTAAAACTCTCAACTGCGGGACAACCAGCGCCACTCTGAGCGGTGCTCAGCATGGCCCCTCTGTTTTCTTCCGGCAACAAGCAAAGCTCTCGCGAGATGACGTCACACACAGTCCACAGGAAGTGAAGGGTAAGGGAAACGCTTAGTATGCTATTTACAGAGATAACACTGGCGATTGGAACCGGTCAGTGGCGAAAAAAAGCACTTTTAATGCGCAAACTTGTACGGGACGCATTTGCCCCCATATCTACCTCGTGGCTGCCGGCTGCATCCGCCTCCCTCAATACTGAACCAATTTTAAAACGAGTTGTACCTATGAATCATACGCACACATACACATGGGGAAATAGGGCCCAGGTTGAAAAATACCGAAGTTATCCTTTAATGTGTGAAATGACTTTCAGTGTGAGGAGTTCCAACATAAAAAGACACCCTGCCTTATTTCCTCACCTCCACTGTTTCCCTCACTGTCTTCACACCTCGCTGTGCATTATGCTGTTCTACCTGGATCATGAGTGTGTTTTGATTTCACTGAGGCTCAAAATGACGTCATTCACAGCAATAAATTAACAAATATCTGAAAATTGCAAGTTACTGGCAAAGAAACCCCTAAAACAAAACAGAAATGTTATAAAAAGGTCAATGATGTTTACTTCACTTTGCTTTGATTTTTAATAATCGTTTCTAATTGGTTGCCAAACTGTTGAAGACACAACCTATTCCACATCATGATTTAGATTAAACATGTTGTGCTGAAACAATTAGTCCACTGACAGAAAATCATTTGCCAACTATTTTTATGACTGATTAAGTAATCAGTTAAGTAAGTAAATCATGTGTGCCTAAAAATAACTGTTTCCTGGCATCATTGTAAATTCAGTGGGTCTCATTTATGTAATGTCAGTGAATCTGTGAGTACATGTGCACATTAAAAACCTACACGAGAGTCATGAACACCGCAGAAGACTCAGATTTGACCGTAGGCACGTTTATATGTTCATGAGTGCCAATCACTCATAAGCGCTCCTGCGAGTCAGCAGGAATATCACGTGACCACTATACAAGGAGGTGATAATTACCATGGACAGGTGCATCCTGTCAACCTGCAGACATGGAGCAAGGAAAGAAAGAAAGACAGAGAGAAAAAGAACAGCTTTTCTGACGCTGAGACTTTTTTTAGGTGAAGTGGGGTTGAGAAAACATTTTGATTTTCTTCTGTTAGTAGTGGTGTGACAGGGACAGGTAAATCAAAGGCCTGGAAGGAGGTAACAGGTGCCGTTTACTCTCTGTTCTTTGTTGTAAAAACCATCCAAGAAGTTAAAAGACAATGGTTCAATATGAAACTTGATGCAAAAAAAAACAAAAACGCACAAGTACACACGCCCAAAAAACCCCACAACTACAGGAGGCTCCGCCCACTTACAGCTGCAGACAAACACATTGCTTGCATCATTGGAGAAACCTCTGTGTCAGGGGAGATCGCGACATGCCTCCACTGGATCAGTCAACAGCAAACTCAGAAGGTACGGTGATGTACTATTATATGCAACAAGTGGCCTTGTTTTTAGGTGATGTACTATTATATGCAACAAGTGGCCTTGTTTTTAATAGACGACAGGATTACTCAAAAAAGTGATAATTGATCATTTGAATTATTGTTATTCAGAACTCTAGACTGATGTAAATATCAACTTAACATATTGATCATGAGTCTGACTGCTACCAAACCTGATGTTTTCTGGTTTAACTGTGATGTTGCGCATCATGACGCAGATCTAAATGAAGCAGCGCCACACTTCATCTAAATGATCTCTGACTGCTTAGCTTCATTTCACTCGCTGCTACTTTATGTCAGTTTCAAATCAAAGCCCTGTAAAAAAAGCGAGTCTAAAAATACACACTGAGGACTAATTAGAGCTGGAGAGAGGGCTGATATGACACCCTGTGAGTCCTGTCTCTGGCCAGGCAGTGGGATCAGCTCTGGATGATCAGCGTGTCAGAAGCTGTGAGAGAGGCGTCTCTCTCCGTGACCTCTTGAGCCCATTAGCTCAGAGGATTCACGGCTGTGGCTCGGCGGCTTCCTGCAGAGCTGCTGCTCTAATGAGCTCTGATACCAACTCCCAGTAACATGGCTGACACGTCCCCATCAGTACAGGTGAAGGATGAAGTGTGCTCCCCAATTATTTCTGATTCGCACACTCACTGCTCTGTTTGTAGTCGACTGTGTTTTAAAAGCACCAACATGACTGCTACTTAAAAAATGGACATCACTCCAAGTTATTCTCGATACTCTCAAAGCATCAAGCAACAAATTAGCCTGTGTGTTGAACAGTGCTTGTATCCTCTGCTCCATAAGTATCTCATCTGAGGAGGGTGTGTTTTCTGTCTTTCAGTATTATAGTACAACTAGTCCATCCCCATTGGTAGCTTTGTCACCTTCTACCTATGCCAATCCTCAATGCCTATGTGCAGTTTCACATAGATTGACCACGTCAGTGAGTAGAAAAACGTGGGACAGACAGAATGACTGACTGACAAAATGACACACT
>NC_065526.1:3713957-3720921 GCF_006386435.1 Epinephelus moara | reverse complement strand
CCATTCAAAGTTTGCAATTTCAGTGGGTTGCTATAGCGCCCCCCTTTGGCCAATTGATGTAATATTGCTTCATTGGCATCCTCCCATGACCCTCTACCACTGTGCCAAATTTCACATGGATTGACCAAGTCAGTGAGGAGAAAAACGTGGAACAGACACACAGACAGAGTTTTCTTCATTATATAGTAAGATACAGTGTACAGATTTAATATCTGAGCACTCATTGATGTGCAAAGTCTCAATAAAGCTTTACTTCACAGAGCAGAGTCAGAGCCTGGTAGGTGATGAGGATTTGCTCTGACAGTGTTTACAGAGCCGCTAAAATCGTCACCTTGGCTGCTATCAATGGATCAATCATACCTTCCTCTACAGTCCACTTACTTCTGGAGAAGGAGACTCTCCTGACCCGCCGACACACCTCAGACGTGTGTTTTTCATACCAGAGGTGGCTGTCGTCACAGTACCTGTGAGACATGAAGATCAGTGTAACTCAGCTCAACACGAGTCGAGTTCAAACTTTAGGTTTAAAGACTCACTCAAAGATTATTTATGCAGGTTGGTTTTTACACTCTAGATTTACTTCAGTTAACAGGCTAAAGGCTATGTAAAAGATCATGTCTGAATTGTCTGAACATTTATCCACCAGTGTAGTGGATAGCCTTTAAAGATTTACATTTAGACCTGATTTCATATAATAAATAATATCATTTTATTTGGCATATCAAATGTCAGAAATTCCTGCCAGAACATGCGTCTTTCTTTGTCCTTTATGGCCGCTCAAGGCACCCATACTGTAACACCAAGAACACATAAGCATTACAATCCAGGCATCAGCTCCTGTGACCACGTTATTTTATTGATGTCTAAATTACTATTAACTGTTAGATGCTCTTCTTGATCAGGCCTTCACAAAATAACACAACATAAAATACGCCCTGACAAAAGGTCACTTTGGACATCAAGCGGCAGACGGCAGGTGCTTGAGCCCCCTCAGACCCCCCTCTGTACGTGCCTGTTATTTTCTGTTGTGCTTTTCAAAACAGTCCGATCATACAAAATTCAGTTTTCACTTCTTTTTGTTTGCCCTCCCTCTTTCTCTCTCGGCTCCTCCAGCTCTCTGGCTCTGCAACATCTAGATAATTAAAACCCCAATCTGCTGCAGTGGTGTCATCTCAGTGTAGGACGTGTGAAAACCTTTTCATGCGCGTCTTGTGGCTGAAGGGTCTGCAGAGGCACTGGGAGAAGAACTTGCAGAGCTCGAGGACGCAGGGCTGCAGCTTGTGAGCGCTGACGGTCGTCGTGCTGCTGGAGAGCGAGAGGTCAGTCAGCTCCGGCCTCCTCCAAGGACAACCTCTCAACAGACAGAGGGAGAGGTCACGTCAGTCACGAGCAAACTCCGATCCACCTTTACTACCTGCTTAATTACTCGGCTGCTCTGCCAAACAAAAGCAAAGTAATTAAGAGGTTAATAACGAAGATAAAAGATGATCACACAGGTAACAGAGTAAAACAAAGACATTATTATTGACCTCTGGAAGCCGCCTGTGGGGATCTGCAGACTTTATGTGTCGAATAAATCACCCTCACACCCGTCCTTCAAATTCTCTCATTGTATTCATTTTGCATAATGACAATTCAGTACTTAAATTCCCATTAAAGGAATCACTGGTGCTGATGCATTCTAATCAGAATTAATGCATTGCAGGTACATTGGCTCCTAATTACCATAAAAATACATATTCAAATGTGAATTTTAATGAGCTACGTCTTCACATTCTGCAGTTGTTTGCTCATTTTGCAGCTGATTAGTGCGGCAATATCCAGAGCAGCAACATTTTTTAAAAGCAAGCTCAGACAAAAAGATTGTTGACTCTTAGTCTTCATCTTCGACGCCTCCTCATTTTGTTTCTTTCCCCTTCTACGATTCATTAGTGTCAGTTCAGCGTGATGCACACAGATAACAAGTGCATTTTACTTTGGAACATTTCACAGGTGAAGACACAAATCCACCACGTTGTGTGTGAGTTTTTAATCCATAAAGAATTATGTTTCACACCAGATAAATCCAATCATTTATCCATCACAAAATACAAGTCCAGTAAAATGTGGTCACATCAGCTCCGTTAGCTTGTGCACTGTCGTTTAGTCCGTTATTGTGTCTTCTTATATCGTTGACTGCTGCTCAATACTTTGCCATGTTTCAGGATTGTTCTGGTAATCCATGGTTTCTGGTTGTGGAGTGATTTAACTGTTCTGCTGCATGAATCAAAGGATATTACAGTTCCTGATAAACATGGTAAAAGACATTTGGCAGCATGAGTTATGTCATATACACAGTTAGTGACCTCCCACCTGCCTTATCTTAGCAATCCCAAAACCTCAGCTCGCCACAATATGTTTTTATAGTTCAGTGGAATAAAAAAAAGTGTACTAAGTGTTTTCATGTTCATATGACACAGAATTAAATGCTCAAACAAAAACTTAACTTAAACTGACATAAAATTCCTGTCACACAAGGGTCATGTGACACATTTATGTGACACGTGTGTGTTTGTGCGCAACACAACATAGACGAAAAAACAAGATTAAAGTGACACCCAGAGCGGCCATGTTGTGCTGCTTCATTTGATCTGTGTCAATTACAGATTCAATTTGCAGTCGTAACACACTGAACATGTGGTGCAGACAGAAATAGTGAAGGTGGGCGGGAGGTGCTGATCAGGGGAAAGAATGTGGAGATAAAGGTAGAAAAGGGTTTATATAGAAAACAACAGGAACAGGTGTTTCAATGTGCATCATAGATTACCAGTGTGTGTTGCCATTAAGAGTCTGCAGCCGCACCCGCAGCTCAGTGAGACTGTACTTACATCATGTTTATGTCATCTCACAATTATCAGAACTGTCAGTTTCTCACTGGCTCTCACGCTTCTTTGTTTTGTTTGTTTTTTTAAAGCTACGATATGTCCAATTTTGGGCCTTCTATCCAAACTTAATGGATATACTGCTTAGGTGCACAATCTTTTTCACCCTCACACAACCAACTCTGCAACAGAGCTGCAATGATTAATAGATTAGTTGTCCTTTGATAATCGGTTTAAAAAACGTTTTAGAAAATAAAAGTCAAAATTTTTTGAATCCAGCGTCTTAACTGTGAATATTTCCTGATTGTTTTTACTCCTCTATGACAGAATTTCTTTAGGTTGTGGACAAATCAAGACATCTGAGTGCCGACATTTTTTCACAATTTTCTGACATTGCAAAGATGAAACAACTAATCAATGATCCAGAAAATAATCCACAAATCAATTAACGATGGAAATAATTCTTAGTTGTAGCCATAGCAACCATACAACCATCCTCTGTCATCTAGAGAAATAAGCAGAATAAGTAGAAACACTAGTTCAAGCACAGCTGGGATTTGAGCTAAATGCTAACGTATTAGCATGTTATCTATATTTAGCAGGTGTTCACCATCTTATTTAGCATGACAGCAGGCTAACATTGGATAAATAAAACATTTACTACTACTAAATATTTTACCGATTAAAATAATAGCTGAGGCTGCAGTATTCCACTTGATGATGGAAAGGGAAAGTCCCTTGATTATCAAAGTCCCGAGGATAAATCCTCTGGGGACCATGAATGTCTGTAAAGAATTTTATGGCAATAAATCAAACAATTGTTGAGATATTTTGACCAACTGACACAGGTCTGCTTTCCAGAAGCAAGCAACAACGCAATAACCTGGAAATCCAGATGCCCTGCCCCGAGCAAATTCGAATTTGCTCTGCACAGTGATCTGGCCCCGACGAGCAGAGCCCGCTGAATCGCCTATCGGACCAATCAGATCAGTCTATCTGACAGAGGCGGGCTCTGGGCCGGCGTAACATGATGAGGACAGCGCTGCACCATAGGAGTCTGAAAGTAAACAGCCAAGATGGCAGCTGCTGAAGGACCGCGTCCATTCAATTTATCTTTGGAAGAAACACTAAGCCAACTACACTTATCTTTTTCCTTAAGAGAGGAACAGAAGACTGCCCTAGAAGCCTTCGCTTCCAGGAAGGAAGTTTTTGCTGTTTTGACAGGATACGGCAAAAGCATAATATATCAGTTAGTCCCACTGTTCAGCAAACAAATGGGGCTTAGTGCAATGAATACATCACCTTGTTTTTTGCTCTGATTGGCCATCGTGCTATCCAATTGCGTGCAGCGGCATTTAATATGCTTCAGTTAGTGCCGCCCCTTGGGTAGGAAGGGTGTATCTGTGAGGGCCAGACTCAAAATCTTTCTAGATTTGAGTCTGGATTTCCAGGCTAGCAACGCAACTCAATCAATCATTTATCCATCACATGGAAATGATACAAGGTACCACACCAGAGACATGCAAATCCATCAGCTCCTTCAACTTGTGCACTGTAATTTACTCCTTTTTGTGTCTTCTTACATTGTTGGCAGCTGCTTTATGATCGTCTATGTTTCCATTTGGTTCTGGTAATCTATGTTTTCTGGTTTTGCAATGATTAAACTGATCCTAACTCAAACATCCCGCTCCTCCCGAACATGGCAGCACTGCACTGCAGTGATCCATAGCAGGAACAGGACAGCATATCACATCTCTCCTCTCACCAGAGTCCTCTGCTCCGTCAGACTGGCATGTAAAAAAAGAGTCACCAGGTTGGATGGCACTTTGCTAGATTTTGCCAAGTCCGCGGTGAATCAAAGGATATTACAGTACCTAATATCCTGATGGAAACTGATGCAGCAGGAAGGTCATCCAGTTTATTTTCCAACACCTGTACAACACATAGCAGAATGCTAGTTCAGCTGGTGCCCATCTTCTCCATCTTTTCCTCAATGCTTACTGATACTTGGACCTGGCTAGCAGCAGAAAAGAGTGAATTAATTTGCTCATCCCTGATTAGTAACTTGCAGCCGCACGCTATCACCGTCCAACAGCAACCACAAAAAGCACCATCAAGACTTGCAGACTAGACATAAGAGCTTAAATGTAGCACACATTTAGCAGAGCTGAGAGGCGACTGGAAGCGCCCGCACCTCATGATGCACGCGGTACCCTCCTGCGTCTGTTCTGGACGTCAGGGAAAATTGATGCTTGTCACATGCACAGTGTCTTTTAAAAATAAACCACATTTTCACAAGACATGTACAGTTTTTCCTGCTTACATGAAAGTCTGGAGTTCATTGGACTTTCTCACTCTTTATATTACAGCAGTTGCTGGCGGCGTTACAAACTGCCACTGTCTGGCGCTCATCATACCGCCGCAATGGGTGTCTTTGTGCGTCCCTGTTTGACACGGACACCCACTGACAAAGTGGTGGTTTTTGATGAGTTTGGTTGTTGCCTGCTGCCTCTACAACTGACGCACCCGGTGTGTATCGCACCGCTACGAAAGATGGCTCGGTGCGTTGGAGCCTGACGTCGATATCACTGGCAAAGCAGCAGAATTTGACGAGTGTGAGAACAGGCCGGCAGTAAATGCAACTTATCACACGCTGTGTTTCACCTCAAATCACCTTGTAAACCGTCAACACAGAGCAGCAAAACTTTAACACGAGATGACCTGCAGTGTGCGCACACTTCAACCATCTACAGCACAATGGACCAAAGCTACTTATGACGAGTGTGTGTGTGTGTGTGTGTGTGTAACCCATCTTCTATGAGACGTCCACACACAGACTCGACAGAGTGCAGAGAGGTGCAGCTGGGCCACAAATGCTCATTTTACTGCACACTAATGACTCTGTGACAAATTGCACAGGATGCTCCGGCCTTCTGTTTGTTGCCAGGCAGAACTCGGTGGGGGAGCAGCTGCTGTCTCTACAGTGAGATGTTACTGCCATCTACTGGTTCTGCTGGGAAATGCAGGGAAATATCAAATGTAGTGTATCTTCAATATTCAGCATTTCTCTCACAATAACTTAAATACATCATTTGAATGAAAGTATAGGCATAAAATAAAAACTGTGTGGCAGATTTATGTATTTGGTTTATGAATAAACTCATTAAAATCGTCAAAAACAGGCTCTTTGTGGTGCAAGTGACAGTTTATTAAAGGTAGTTTACTTCTTGTATTAAATTTTGATTTCAGATTATTTTGGCATTTTTATGAACCCCCAAAGGGCACGCTAGTTGGGTGACCTATACACAACAAAAAAGACAAAGTCAGACAAAGTGTGGAAGATAAATGGCCACAAAGACAGCAACACGACACACAGACTATTAATCAATTAATTAATTAATTAATAAAAGGTCAAATATAAATGATGCATCCTACAACAGGAAGAATGGAAGAAAACCTTATGAACTGCGTCCAAAATACAATCTGGACTCGGGATGATAATGATTAATCGACGATCGATTAGTTGGTTGACAAGAATTTGATCCAACGTATCGTCAAACAAAGATCTGACTCTGAAATAAAAACAACGTGTTGTATCACATTTTAGCTTTCAGCAGAATGGTGTATTTTGAAAGTATGTTTCATGACTAGCGTCAGCAAACAAATTGCACATCTTACTATATAATGACTAAAACTCTGTGTGTGTGTGTTCCACGTTTTTCTCCTCACTGACTTGGTCAATCCATGTGAAATGTGGCACAGTGGTAGAGGGTCATGGGAGGATGCNGCAGAATGGTGTATTTTGAAAGTATGTTTCATGACTAGCGTCAGCAAACAAATGGCACATCTTACTATATAATGACTAAAACTCTGTGTGTGTGTCTGTTCCACGTTTTTCTCCTCACTGACTTGGTCAATCCATGTGAAATTTNAGCGTCAGCAAACAAATGGCACATCTTACTATATAATGACTAAAACTCTGTGTGTGTGTCTGTTCCACGTTTTTCTCCTCACTGACTTGGTCAATCCATGTGAAATTTGGCACAGTGGTAGAGGGTCATGGGAGGATGCCAATGAAGCAATATTACATCAATTGGCCAAAG
>NC_065526.1:3642142-3712611 GCF_006386435.1 Epinephelus moara | reverse complement strand
TCGTGGCTCCCCCTGTGGACCAATGTTGGTGTTGTGTTTTTCTAATGTTTGGTATGACTAAGTCATGGTATGGTATGCTGTACATAATCACGGAAACTGTCAGTGTGTCATTCTGTCAGTCAGTCATTCTGTCTGTCCCACGTTTTTCTACTCACTGACGTTGTCAATCTATGTGAAACTGCACATAGGCATTGAGGATTGGCATAGGTAGAAGGTGACAAAGCTACCAATGGGTATGGACTAGTTCTAATTATTTAACAAGGCGGCCATCTTGGAATTTGAAAACAGAGTGTGGCGGCGACACTGGAAAATGAAGCAGGCAAAGCATTATTTCGTTATATTCAGTGTGTTTCGTATGTTTAGGCCTCTACATCTTTATATGTTTCATAGGCAACGCAGTGCTGTCAGAGAATAAACAACATGTTGGTCGGAGCTCTGATTGAGAATAAAAACACATTTGGAATTTTTAGGTATAAGCAAAGTTTTTAGTTTTTTGCTTATATCACGATTGATAGATTAATTGATCAATAATCTTACCAGTGATCAATTAAGGAAAGTGCTTACAATCTGTAGTCCTAATGTGGACCTTTTTTTGTGGCCAATTTGCACTGATGGAAGATTTCGTTGTTCATTCTACATTGCGTGTTTTGGGTCTGTGTTGGTTTGTATCATCTTTCTGGTTTTGGAAAATCGATTTTGAGAGTATCTTGGATATTGGGGATCAGATCGACAATCTAATAGACCAAACAACTGATTGATTAATCAAGAAAATAATGAAAAAATGAATCAACAATAATAATCTTGAATATCAACATTGATTTTGAAGCTAAAAAAAATCCCTTAAAACTGACATATAATGAAGTTCCCTTAAAAAAAGCAAATGTGAACTTAATGATTTGACATGTTAATTATGATTTTTAGCATGTCTGAAAAACTCATGATCACGTGCAATTAAGTCATGTTTTTTACGGGTTAGGGCTACAATGATTAATCGATTAGTTGCCAAATATCAAATCAATCACCAACTCATTTGATAATTAGTTTGAGAAAGTTTTTAAGATAAAAAAAAAAAGATCAAATTATCCAATTTCAGCTCTTTAAGTGTGAGTAATTTCTGGTTTCTTTAGTCTTCTACGACAGAATATCTTTGGGTTGTGGACAAAAAAAGACTTTGGAGGACGTCATCTTGGGCTTTGCGAAACACTGATTGACATTTCTCACCATTTTCTGAAATTAGACCAAAATCGACAGATTAATCAACAATAATAATGAAACAATAATCTTGGATATTACGGGGTATTTTTTTTATTTATTTTTCCCACTATTGACTGGAAGCAAAATTCTTTCACTTACAACTGAAATCTTGTTTAGTTCTCATAAAAAAAGAAGATGTAAAATTATGTTTTCATGTGTGAATTATGATTTTTGAAAACTGCATGACATAAATGCATCTTTTTATGTATTATTAATAAAATCTGACCCATTACCTCAGTTGGATTTGTGTTAAAATCACGACTTATTTTATACAGCATTTGCATTTCACTCATCGTTACTGATATCCTATTGAAACTCCTCATGTTCATACTGCTCTTACTTTTACGCATTATAATTTCAGGATTAATTTCACCTCTTTGATTGTGAACTACGCAGCTTGTATTGATTATTTTTGTGCCTCAGATTCTCTTTTCCCTCCCGACATGCTCAGTGATCATGCAGCACACAGACGAACGCTGAATATTTGGTCTTAATTTGCTTTTAACCTTTGCCGCTAAAAACCATCAAAGCTTTCACATAAAGGGGGCTGCGCCTGCGTTACCATAGTGACTATCTCAGCCTCCTGCATGGCTCCCTCTCTCCTTCCCATGCACGCACACACACACACACACACACACACACACACACACACACACCCTTCCCCAGGCTTAAATTGAATCAGTATCTGTTGGTGTGTCCAGAAATGACAGTGAATGGATGTGATGTGATTACAGTTTGTTTTGTGAGAGCAGGTCAGCAGTGAGAGTCAAACTGTTCCTACTCAGACAGCAGAGCAGAGCAGAGCGGTTCACAAACACAGCTCCTACTATTTGTCAGCAATAATTAAACATGCGTTTGATGGTTTCTATGCCTTCAGAGTCTCGGGGTCGTAGGTTGTCGGGAAAACGAACAGATGTCCTTTTTAAAGTTTGACTGTCATGTGAAGGTAGAGTGTGGAGGGGCCAGGAGGGGTAGTTGGGGCATATAAGGTGTCTGACTTCATATCTTGTGTCTTTCCAACCATCAACACTGGTGTCTTCTACCCACTGATCATCTGTCTGTTACCTGAATCACGTCGTTTTAACCTCGCCCACATCAGACCCATTGGGTTAGCGGGTCAGAAATCTATCTATCCAATCATGCTGGAAGGCACTTACAAAAACAACAATTTCATCATTTAGGTCAAGTTTGCATCTCATTTATGACCCATTATTTGCTCTGATTACAGCATGCAAGACTCTACTTATTAGGTATCTGTATTTATAGATAAGACAAGATTATCAAAAGGAATAGAGTAGAAACTCCTTCTGCCGCTTCAAAGACTTCAGGGGACAACTGACAGACAAACACAAAAAAGTCAGAAACAAATGAACTGCGTCATTAAATATCAATATCATGTCAATGTTCACTAAATAAGGATATTCATATAGGAATTTTCAAGCAAATTTTAAGATTCAGAATCTGCTCGGGCTTAAAATGAACCGGTGGAAATGAGAAAAGATCCACATGTGAACCATCAGCATCGAAAACACCACAGTGGGATATGAAAAAAAAAATGGAATTACCGTGCTGTGGTTGTATGCCACCACGCACCAGTCAGTTTACATCCATGTCTGTGAAAACATGGACGCTTCACACACAGAAGACCTAAACAATCCTGAGATATGATGTTGAATAATGGCCAGAAACGTGTTTATGCAGAACATTGTGATGTCACATTGAAGCTGACCTTTGACCTTTTGGATATAAAATATCATCACTTAATACATTTATCCTAATAGACATTTGAGTGACATTTTGACATTATAAGCATATGAATACTTGAATTATGGCCAAAAAGATATTTTGTGATGACACACTGACCTTGACCTTTGACCTTTGACCACAAAATTCTAAGCAGGGTATTCTTTAGTTCAAGTGGATGTTTGTGTCAAATTTAAAGAAATTCCTTTAAGGTGTTCTTACTGTAAGATATCGCGTTCACAAGAATGAGACAGACAAGGACACAGTGACCATGACCTTTGACAACTCAAGTCTAATCATTTCATGCTTGAGTCCAAGTGAATGTTTGTGCCAAATTTGAAGAAATTCCCCCAAGGCATCAGATATCACATTCAAGAGAATGAGATGGATGCAAGGTCACAGCTACCTTGACCTTTGACCACCAAAATCTTATCACTTCATTCTTAAGTCCAAGTGAACGTTCGTGCCAGATCTAAAGAAATTCCCTAAAACTGTTTCTGAAATATCGTGTCTACCAGAGCAATATGGATACAAGGTCATGGCAACCTTGACCTCTGACCCTTGACCACCAAAATCAAATCAGTTCATAATCATGTCCAAGTGAACGTTTGTGCCAAATCGGAAGAAAATCCCTCGTGCTGTTCTTGAGATATTGCGTTCATGAGAATGAGATGGATGTACGGTTGCAGCGACTTTGACCACCAAAATCTAACCAGTTTATCCTCGAGTCTAAGTGGACATTTGTGTCGTGTACGGATAACTAGACAACCCGAAAACATAATGCCTCCGTCACTGGCACAGAGGCATAAAAAACCTTTTAACTATCTTGATTGAATTGTCCCTTTTGTTCCTGCCTGTTCACAAACACCCATACTGCCAGTTTCTTCCGATGCAACACCAGAGCACAGACAGTGCATTTCACTACCTGTATAATCCCATTGAATTATACTGATAAACCTCCTGAACCAAAACTCTTTACCTGGTTTTTCTGTTTCCAGAGACTTGCTGGGTGTTGTAGTTATCCTGCTTAGGAGCCCTGTAGTCCTTCTCGACACAGTAAATCCTGCCGTGGGATGGACGGGTGAAAGTCTTGTGGTATCACCTGTCAACGTGGCGTGCTGGGTCATCATACTTAGCTGATGTGTAGATGTAGTTAGCCGGGTCAGACTAATAACTGGTAAGAAGGTTGTGAGTTTGGTTGATGATGTGGTCAGTGTGGTTGTTGATGGAGCTGTTACTGGGGTTGTTTGAGCCGTTACCATGGTTGATCGAGCCGTGACTGTGGTTGATGGAGCCCTTACTGTGGTTAGACGAGTTGTCACTGGGATTGATGGAGATGTTACTGTGGTTGATGGAGCTCTTGCTGTGGTTGATGGAGCTCTTGCTGTGGTTGATGGAGTTCGTACTGTGGTTGATGGAACTCTTGCTAAGGTTGATGGAGCTCTTGCTGTGGTTGATGGAGTTCGTACTGTGGTTGCTAAGGTTGATGGAGCTCTTGCTGTGGTTGATGGAGTTCGTACTGTGGTTGGTGGAGCTCTTGCTGTGGTTGATGGAGCTCTTGCTGTGGTTGATGGAGTTCGTACTGTGGTTGATGGAACTCTTGCTGTGGTTGGTGGAGCTCTTGCTGTGGTTGATGGAGCTCTTGCTGTGGTTGATGGAGCTCTTGCTGTGGTTGGCGGAGATCTAACTGTGGTTGGTAGAGCTCTTACTGTAGTTGATGGAGCTCTTGCTGGAGTTGATGGAGCTCTTGCTGTGGTTGATGGAGCTCTTGCTGTGGTTGGCGGAGATCTAACTGTGGTTGGTAGAGCTCTTACTGTAGTTGATGGAGCTCTTGCTGGAGTTGATGGAGCTCTTACTGTGGTTGGAGCTAAAGCCGTCGTTACAGACGCAGTGGTGACTTGCAGGGTGGTTTCAGGTTGTGTTGACGTGACTGGTTGCAAAATCGTTGGCACTTCTGTAGCTGTTGTCTGTGCTGTCATCACTGCACGTGTTGTTACTTCCTGTACTGTCACCTCCTGTGTCCTCTCTCTCGTTGTTGTCTCCGGCCTGTCCACTGTAGTTTGACTTTGTGGAATGGTGGTTACAGGCTGTGGAGCTGGCGCCAGCGGCTGGGCAGTGGTGATCTTTGCTGTTAAAACAGCTGTTTCATCCATTGTTGTTGGTGAAACTACAGAATCGAACACAGACGAGAAGAAAAGACAAAGTCTGTTTTACTGTCTGGAATAAGATGGTGGGACAAAACAAGACATTTGAAGTGTGTATTTTTAACTATTTTGTAACATTTTATTGACTAAAGGGTGAACTGAAAACACAGTTGCAGCCCCACAACTACCACTTTGAATTCTTACTTTCACATGGTTCACAAGGTTTTACTTGTTAAAAGTCCACTGTGTTGCATTTAGGGACGTGTATTGGCATAAATGAAATATAACATAATAAGTGTAAGTGTAATCACCTGAAAATAAGAATTGTTTTTCTTAGAATGAGATGTTTACATCTACTTAAGGAGTAGCCATTTTATATCTACGGAGATCGCCATGTTTCACTGCCATGTTTCTACAGTAGCCCTGAACAGACAAACCAAACACTAACTGTAGACAGGACCATTGTAATTTTTGCGTTTTCATGCCGGCTATCATGGCAAGCGGCTGCTCTGTGACCAGAGGGTTAGAAAAACACCAAATGTCTAACATGAAACTGCTTTATTTAATGTTCCTACTGGTTTATAAAACAATGTGTAGAGTTATACTAAAAAATGTATGTATGGACAAAAGCCAAAAATGGCGTGCGCCAAACGATATTCCACAATTTCTACAATCAGGATTCCACCTCACCATTTGCTTCACAAATTTCCCATCTCCAAACTGTTCATAGCATGGGTCAAGTTTCTCACATTGAGTCTGTTTTTATAGATCAGAACTTTTCCTTGGGAAGTGGTGTACGCCTCTTTCAGGCCTCGTTTTGTGCGCTCGCAATGCTTATAAAAGACACCCCTGGTGTGTTTGTTTTGGAGAGGCAGAGACCTCTGTTGATAATTCAGCCCTTGGTAAAATCTTCCTGAACAATGAACACTGAAGGAATACTAACCAGGAGAAGTTTCAGCTGGTTGCAATCTGGAATCCACACCACTAGATAAATCCCCCTAAATCTCACACACTGGGCCTTTAAGAAAACAGTGATTTTCAATGAAACTGTTCCATCGCTCTCTTCAGAACCAGACTCCATTGAGAAAAGACTTTGGTGTTTCAAAAGGTCCGTTCAGATTCACCAAAGTCAAACAATAACACAAACTAAATAACTGATGTACGTATTCCAGTGAGGAAACAGAGACAGGGGTCTCAGGGGCGGGTCGTCCAGTTTCTGGGGCAGAAGTCGCTGAGGTAGTGAAACAACTCCGAGGCAGCGGAGCCCTGGGGGTGGATGAGATTCGCCCTGGATATCTCAAGGCTCTGGATGTTGTAGGGTTGTCCTGGGTGACATGCCTCTGCAACATTGCGGGGGCAGTGCCTCTGGAGTGGCAGACCAGGGTGGTGGTCCCCATTTTCAAGAAAGGGGACCAGAGGGTGTGATCCAACTACAGGGGGATCACACTCCTCAGCCTACCCGGTAAGGTCTACTCCAGGGTGCTGGAGAAGAGGGTCCGGTCGATAGTTGAACCTCAGATTGAGGAGGAGCAATGTGGTTTTCGTCCCGGATGTGGAACCATGGACCAGCTCTTTACCCTTGCCAGGGTGCTGGAGGGGGCATGGGAGTTCACCCAACCAGTCCACATGTGTTTTGTGGATTTGGAGAAGGCTTACGACCGTGTCCCCAGGGGCAGCCTGTGGGGGTGCTCCGGGAGTATGGGGTTGGTGGCCCCTTGCTAAGGGCCATCCAGTCCCTGTACCGAAGGAGCATGAGTCTGGTTCACGGCTGGCAGTCACTCGGACCTGTTACTGGTGAGGGTTGGACTCTGCCAGGGCTGCCCTTTGTCACCGGTTCTGTTCATAACTTTCATGGACAGAATTTCTAGGCGCAGCTGAGTGGTGGAGGGTGTCAGGTTCGGTGACGGGAGGATCTCGTCCCTGATTTTTGCGGATGACGTGGTCCTCCTAGATCCATCGAACAGTGACCTCCCGCTCTTGCTGGGACAGTTCGCAGCCGAGTGTGAAGCGGCTGGGATGAGAATCAGCACCTCCAAGTCTGAGGCCATGGTCCTCAGCCGGAAAAGGGTGGATTGCCCACTCCAGGTCGGGGAGGAGGTCCTTCCTCAAGTGGAGGAGTTTAAGTATCTCGGGATCTTGTTCACGAGTGGGGGTAGGATGGAGCGGGAGATTGACAGGCAGATTGGTGCGGCATCAGCAGTGATGCAGGCGCTTAACCGGTCCGTTGTGGTGAAAAGGGAGCTTAGCCAAAAAGCAAAGCTCTCGATTTACCGGTCGATCTATTATCCAACCCTCACCTATGGTCACGAGCTCTGGGTAGTGTCCGAAAGAACGAGATCGCGAGTACAACCAGCTGAAATGAGTTTCCTCCGCAGGGTGGCTGGGCTCAGCCTTAGAGATAGGGTGAGGAGCTCGGACATCCGGGAGGGACTCGGAGTAGAGCCGCTGCTCCTCCATATCAAGAGGAGCCAGTTGAGGTGGTTCGGGCATCTGGTAAGGATGCCTTCCAGATGCCTCCCTTGGGAGGTGTTTTGGGCATGTCCAACTGGGAGGAGACCTTGGGGCCGCCCCAGGACACGCTGGAGGGATTACATCGCCCGGCTTGCCTGGGAATGCCTCGGGGTTCCCGCGGAAGAGCTGACGGAAGTGGCTGGGGAGAGGACTATCTGGGCCTCTTTGCTGAGGCTGCTGCCCCTGCGAACCGGACCCGGATAAGCGGAGGACGACGAGTACGAGTAGGGGTACGAGTAAATAACTGATGGAGGCAGCAGTAGACCAGCAGCTCCTGTGATCAGCAATCTTAAATCTCTGTTTTTCTCAATGGAGTCCGATGTCTTAGACGAGACCGTAGATGGGGAACTGAAGCCGTTGACAGCTTTCTCAACAGAACATTTTATGACATTTAGTAGCCACTAGTGCTAATAAACAACTTCTAAAAGTTATTCTGAACATATTAGAAGCTGACTCCCAGTCTGCAGGTTGAACAGAATGAATCTAAACATAAATCACTGGCCTCCTGTAGAGACTCACCATGTGCAGTAGAATGAACTCTGCTGGTTAAACTGGAGCTCATCCCAGATGGAGAGATGTGACTCAGATTTGTGGGCAGTTGGTGCCATTCTGAGGTTTAAAATAGATGATTAGAAACAAGAATTAAATGGCTCTTGGAGCGTCTCGAAGTTGACAACAGATGCTTGCATGAGCTTTTTAAAGCGTTAGTTACTCACCCACAGGGAGTCTGAAGGAGGAGACGTTACCTATTTGAAAGGGAAGAAGAAATGGAAACACAAAAAATGCCAGAGAGCAGGGAGTAAACATCTTTAAAAAAAAAAATAAGAAGGCTTTTCTGAGATGTTCAGACGTTACTTGTGATGCCGGTTTCTGAAACTCATCACATTCCTCAGACTTTAACTCAGAATCTGAGAACTGTCCTGCAGCTCTTTTCTGCCACGCTGAAATAATCTTACCTCTCAAGTCTTATTTTTCTTCACGGCAGCCTAGGAATATGTTAACTTTCAGAATTTAACCAACCTCCAACATAAGTGTGTAAAACAGGACTCACCCTTGAATAAAATAATACATCAACAGCTTTCTAGTGTGTTCTCTAAAGCCTGTCCTCTACCCAGGTAAAGTTTGGGCCCTCCAGCTCCAGAAATCTGATGACTGATGGAAAACTCAACGTCTCAGGTACACTGTTTCTATCCTGTATATAGTTTATTTTTTAATTAAAAAGTTTACAGTATTGTGGCATTTAAAAAGGACAAAAGACATCTGTCCTTAAGAGTATCAAATAAAGTGTAAATTCAGGTTCTTTCCTGAGTCAACGCTGCCACCTGCTGGTTGTTTCACATGCTATATGTGAATGACAGACCAGTGCATCAGTGTGTGCAGTGAACAAACCTCTGTGTGGTCCCTCCACGATGGTCTGGTTGAAGAGCGGCGTGATGGAGCCAACCTCCCACAGCTCCGGCATCTCTCTGCCTGGACAAAACACACACATCGCGTTCACACACTGACTCTCTGAGGTGCATTAAAAATTGTTTTAAACTCTCTTAGCTCCTGAAAAGACACTTTAGAGTTGAACAATATCTCATAGCTGCATGAACTGTAGCACCTTTGTTTTAATGGCACAGAGCAAGGTACAAAACATGCAACCTGTTATTTAGCTAAGCAGCAAATATGTAAGCTTCCTGACAAAACCTTATTTAGATCCACTGAAATGCTGTCAAACAATCTGCTTCACAGATTTTAATCAGAAATTATAATCAACAAGTAAAACGTAATCAAAGTGTTGCAATATTTAAAAAGTACTGAAGGCAATAGACTTAAAGGGAAAGTTCAGATCATCTGAAGTTGGGTTTTATGTGGCACTAATCCCCAGTCAGTGTGTCAGCTCTACTTACCCATCTTACCCGCCATCACACAGATGTAAATACAGTCAGAGTTGTTCCTCTGGCTTACTGAGGCACACAAACAGAAAACACACTGTAGGTATATCACATTATGAAGACGAGCCTGCAAACAACAGGGAGTATATGATGTTAATATTAAGTCACATCCACCCACCTGATAATATGGAGGCAGATTTAAAGAGCTCATGCAGGTAACTTGTTGAGTTTCCCATCACATCCAACAGAATGGCCGTGAAGTCTGATGAAAAACAAGTGAAACTACAATTACCACCTCGCGGTTGTATGCCTCCAAGAACCACTCAAGTTTCTCTAACAGTTTATATCCATGTCTGTGAAAACATGGATGCTTCACACATGTCTTCCCCCCAGCAGCACACAAGATCTATACAATCAGCAGTTTTTAAGGTGGACACCCAAAATTAGAGTCATCAATTCAGTATCTGACCAAATGTCTCCCCTTCTGTTTAAAGTAGAATATCATGATGTCACAGTGAAGCTGACCTTTGACCTTTGGATATAAAATGTCATCACTTCATCATTTTATTCCATAAGATGTTTGTGTGAAATTTTGTCGTAATCTGTGAAAGAATTATCTAGTTTTTGCTAAAAACATGTTTTATGAGGTCACACTGACCTTGACCTTTCACCACAACATTCTGATCAGTTTAAGATTCAGTCCAAGTGGACGTTTGTGACAAATTTAAAGAAATTCCCTGAAGTTGTTCTTGAGATATCACGTTCACGAGAATGAGACAGATGCAAGGTCACATTGACCTGATATTTGACCACCCAAATTTAATCAGTTCATTGCTATGTCTAAGTGAACATTTGTGCCAAATTTGAAGAAATTCCCTCATGCTGTTCTGAGATATTGTGTTCACAAGAATGAGATGGATGCAAGGTCACTACGAACTTAATATTTGACCACCAAAATCCAATCAGTGTATTGCTGAGTCCACGTGAACATTTGTGCCAAATTTGAAGAAATTCCCTCAGGCTGTTCTTGAGATGTCGTGTTCTCAAGAATGAGATGGATGCAAGGTCACAGCGACCTCGTCCCTCGAGTCCAAGTCAACCTTTGTGGCAAATTTGAAGAACTTCCCTCAAGGCTATCTTGAGATATCGCATTTACGAGAATGAGACAGATGCAAGGTCACAGTTACCTTGACCTTTGACCTACAACCATCAAAAACTAACCAGTTTATTGTGGAGTCCAAGTGAATATTTGTGCCAAATTTGAAGAAATTCCAGGAGGTGCTCTTGAAATATGGTGTTCACAAGGATGGCACGGACGGACAACCAAGAAACGTAATGCCTGTGGTCACGACTATCGCCGGCGCGGAGACACAAAAAGATTGTTAACTAAATGAATCCTCAAAATTTAAATCAAAGGTTTGCAGTTTCTCACCCGTTAGATCGTTGGTCTCATTAGTGACACAGTAGCAGAATCTTCTCCTGAACTTGTTGCTTTCTAAACTTCTAATGTTGGAAACTGCGAAACACAAAACAAAGCCTGTAAGAGATTAGACTGATCTAACGGAGAAAAAGAAACCATTTGTGTGCATGATATGATTAAAATGTGCAACATTTTAAGAATTTAGAGGCAGTGATCTATTTTCTTATTTTTCTAAATAGATATTTACACATATCCTGTGCCATATGTACATAAACATTTAAGAAGAGTCCCTGCAGTTCAAACTGAGTATAAACCCATGAAAAAGTTAATCTGCAGTCATGCTGTCTTCAGTCTCTACATAATCAGTGCATTCATTTTTCTTTCAGCTAATTATGCTTTATTTCAATCAGCATTAATAATGTCTGAGCATGTGTGGGGTTATAATACTGCTCCAAAGGATTATACACAGTGTGTGACACAGTGAAAACATTTTGTTCATTACAGGTAGTAACACATCCAAACCACTTGATGGCACTACTGACAAAGTTATCTTTACTATAGCTCTGGACACAGTCATGCTGACTGATCTCAGTGCGCTGCCACTTGTGTTGAGCTCCAACACAAAGTCTGGTGTGACTGTTTGTACACTTTGATGTGTAGATACTGAGCAGCTTCAGAGGAGGAAGAAGTTTGAATGAAGTTAATATTTACTGTTGTAGACCAGCAGGGTGAGTTTATGGAGAGCCAGAGAGCTGTAGGACGTCACACTGAGGAGGGAGAAGAGCTGCCGGGAGCCTGGAGGACGAGAAGAGACACAGGAGGAACACTTGACCTTCTGAAGTTTATGTTGTATCATGATGTATCTGCATAAAATTCTGTTTGTTGAAGTCAAGAACGATGTGGTTTAATAACAGAGCTCTGGCTAGTGTTAAGCAGGATCTGAAGCCAGGACACCGCCGAGACAAACACTGGCACAATAACTGAATACAAGTTAGATTAACCACTGAACATTATCACTGAATGATCGAGATATTATGAGAATGTTTTGCAGGACAAAAAATATGTACTGAGTGAACATTACGTTAACATTTTCTACTCTTTGGGGAAAATGATGTGAGGTAAAAACTCATCAAACTAAAACTGACCTGACTTAAAAGGTTTGATATTTAAACCTGAACTGAATAAAAAACTAATTGAAGTTTGAATTAAGTGAAGTATAGTTATAATTTACATTTAAATGGCTGGAAGAACTTGAGTCATCTTCATACTTCGAATATAAGCGGTTCAAAACCCAAACATGTCCGATGTAAAAAACAGAAGAAAAAAACCCCCCATCTAATTCAGAGTTTCTCAACATAACTACACTCTTAGTTGATATTTTAAAACTGGTCTCCGACTATTCAAACCTCACACTTATACATATAGACCTGGAACATACAATCACAGTTTTTATTATCAAGATCTATTTTTAGCTCATCAACATCTCTTTGTCATGGGAAAAAAAAAAAGTTGTTGACAGACATTTTTTTTCATAGTTTCCATTAACAAGATCAACACTGCTGGAAATTGATGTGTGAGTGTTCGTATGTCAGTATGCTAAATATAAAAAATCCTCTCAGGAGACACTTAAAGTGATCAAATTTACACATCATATCCCTTCAATGTTACCACAAAGGCAGGCCCCGTGGTTGTACGCCTCCATGAACCAGTCAGGTTTCTCTTACAGTTTACATCCATGTCTGCGAAAACATGGATGTCCCCACAACAGCACAGTTTCAAGGTGGACACCCAAAACTAGTCAACTAGTCACCACTTCAGTATCTGAGCAAATAGGCCCGTTTCCACCGCAGGAACTTCGAGGTAATTTAACGGGGCCGGGGCTGTTGGTGCGTGTCTCCACCGCAGGAACCACACCCGAAGGACAGAGTTCCGGAACTTTTACGGGGGCTAAACAAGTCCCTGCCTCGGGGTAGGTACTCAGAACAGCCCCGAAAGACTCCTGGCTGGGGCTTGGGGATTACTTGGTGTTGATTGGATATACTCAAGGAGGGATGTGACGACAACAGAAAGCAACAAAATAGCCGGCATTTTTAAAACTCAGCAGACGAGGGTTAGCTCGTTCATATAGCTTCCGCCGCCATGTAAAAAAAACTCACTAAATGGCCCGTGAAAAAAATATTTTTTCCAGCGGATATCTTAGTTACAACATGATTGAGCTAGCAAAGCAGTTTTGTGTTGCTATGTGTGGTATTTATTCAGTTTTGGGAAATCACGATGTCTAGAAAGCATCAGCTGACAGGGACAGCTAACAGCAGCAGCAAAGCTAACATCAGGACGTCATCTGTTAAAAGCCTCCCGTTGTCGGATACGACATGAAACTACTCCAGTTAGCTCAATCATGTTGTAACTAAGACATCCGCTGGAAAAAAAAAAATTTTCACGGGCCATTTAGTGAGTTATTACAGACACCGCTATCGGCTAACAGCGTCCCTACGTCGCCCCGGTCAAAATGGTCGTGCAACGATTACGTCACATCCAGAGCCCGTAACTTTACAGGAACCTTCCTCGTACTCCGCTCTCTCAGTGGAGACATGGCGATTGAGAGGGCCGAGCGAGAGGACGTTCCTGTAGTAGTTCCTGCCCCCCAAATAGTACCAGGAACTTCTTCAGTGGAAACGGGCCTAATGTCTCCCCTTCTGTTCCTGGGATATGATGTTGAGTAATGGCCAGAAAAGTGTTTATGCAGAACATTATGAGGTCACAGTGAAGCTGACCTTTGACTTTTTGGATATTAAGTGTCATCACTTCATCATATTATTCTATAAGATGTTTGAGTGTGTAAGAACTTGTGTAAGAATTTTTGAGTTATGGCCAAAAACATGCTTTATGAAGTCACAATGACCTTGACCTTTGAACTTTGACCACCAAATTCTAATCAGTATATTCCTCAGTCTAAGTGGACATTAGGGTCAAATTTGAAGAAATTCCCTCAAGGCGTTCTCGAGATATGGCGTTTACAAGAAGGAGACAGATGCAAGGTCACAGTGACTTTGATCTTTGACCACTAAAATCTTATCAGTTCATCGTTGAATCCAAGTGAACGTTTGTGCCAAATCTAAAGAAATGCCCTCAAGGTATTCTATAGATATTGCCTTCATAAGAATGTTACAGATAAGGTCACAGTGACTTTAACCTTTGACATATGACCACCAAAATCTAATCAGTTCATTGTTCAGTCCAATGGAATGTGGCCAAAACGGTTACTGCACTCAAATTCAAAATACTGCCGCGAGTCGTGTCCGCCCCCCCTCCCCTACAGATTCGAGGTTGCTGGACAGCGGCACGCTGGAGACTGATTTGTTTGCCCACGGGCGGCTGCCGTGGCAGGGTCGCGTCGCTGCGTCCTTGATCTTCGGTTTTCCAGCGGACTGTTCGAGCAAGTCCGGCTTCTCTGCTGCTAATGCTGCTGCCAGGATACAGCGGAGGAGGAGCCGGCTGCTAATGCTATGTACCGGGACACTGCTAATGCTGCTTGCCGTGCTGCTGTAGCTCAGTCGTAACTGTAACTGATGCTGAGACTCTACTGACTGTGTGACTGGTAGACGGCGGTGGGTGGCGCAACAGGCCAAAACACAAAGTCAAAACATAAACATGATTTGCAGACTGTAAAAATGTTTTTTAAATGCGAATATTCTGGCTGTACTATTGTTGTCGGTGAGATCAGTATGTTATATGAACATTATTCCTTAGTCTCTGTGACATATTAGGAGGATTTTACGACTATTTGCTTTAGATTTCTTACATATAGCTCCTTTAAATAAATGTGCTGAAGGTATACTTGAGATATTGCAGTCACGAGAATGAGACGGACAGATGGACAACCAGAAACATTGTGCCTCCGGCCACGGCTGTCGCCAGCGTGCAGGCATGAAAGGCATGAGTCAATGGCCCACAATGCAACGGAGGAGAGGAGAATTTAGTTTGTAAGATATTTTAGATACTGAAAAATGTCTGATTGCAACTAAAACACTGTGTTCTGTAGATTATAGAGATTAATGTGGACGTTGTTTGTGGTCGGATTTGTTTTTGTTTATTTTCTCAAATGTCACATTTCATCGCTTTCACCAGCACAAACCAAATCCCATTCACCTCCACTGTATTGGGATGCAGGCTGACCGCTCAGAGGCTAATGTCACACAATCTCAGCAAGTAAAAGTATCTCCACTGATAGACACCATTAGCAGTGACTTATAAGTGTTGTATTTGAGTGAACTGGTCCTTTAAATTTCATGAAGCTAAGCAGTCGGCAGTTTGACCTCTGTAGAGGGAAAAAAAAGAAGCTGTGGTTTAATTTTGACACACACGACAGATTTACAGCTCAGAATTGATCTCCACATGAGTGATATTATGACAACGTACCCGATTGGCTTGTATTTATTAGAGTATTGACGAGGGGAGTGAGGTCGATGGCAGCTGGATCGATGTGCTCTGCTGGGATATCTGGGAAATAAAAGCAGACAGTAAAGTCAATGGGAGCTTATGCTGGTTTAAATCTCTATTATGGAATTAGCAGCATCAGCAAAATGTGGCTGTGTAATGACAAGATGTGATAAAAACACAAAAGAGCAACAATTACCCAGAGGAGTTAGTCCCTGAGGTGATATCTATCTAAACATCAGGAGGTCAGTGTGAGGACTGGTCTCATAGATTGAGTTCATAGTGGCTTTTTACTGAATATTATTTAGTAATGTTATAATTTAGATTGTGGGGGTGTTCAGTTTTCAGTCACATTACCATGTTGGCTACTACATTTGTAATAAAACTTAGTGGGAAATTACACTACAGAGTCAATGTTTTGAAAGCATTTGTTAAAATGTTTTTTAATTAAAGGAACAGTTCACCCCAAAATCAAAAATGCATGATTTCCTCTTACCAGCAGTGTTTACTCAAGATAAACCACAGACCTTGTTGTGAGCAGTTTCATGTAGGAACTATTCTCTTTTCACCAAACTACACCTAGCAACCATATCCCTGCGCAGAAGGAGGTGTGCATCTACTGCTAGCTCACCTAGCACCACTGAGCTAGCTCACGTTACAGCTCAGCTGAGAAGGACGCCATTAATGTTTACATCTAACGCCGTCTTTTTGTCCATGAGTAGATGCACTCTTCCTTCTGCGCAGTGATACGGTTAGCAGCATCTCACACCAAAACTACCCAGACAGATAAACAGCACTACAGGTAAGTTTTTTGTTTATTTTTTTAAGTCAAAGTATTTAATCATTTTCACACTTCAATGATGCTTCGTTTAATACGGAAGCGTATTGCATTCGCTTGACAAATTTTCTGAGTAATTTTTTCTGTTTCTTGGAGTAATTTATTTATTTTTCTGTTTTTTGGTGTGATTTTTTCTGTTTTTCGTGGTAATTGTTTTCTGTTTTTCAGGGTATTTTATTTTCCTGTTTTTTGTGGTAATTTTTTTCTGTTTTTCGTGGTAATTTTTTTTCCTGAACGAGGAGACGAGATACTTCAAAATCCCACCTGGCACCTGCAAGTGACCCCTGCATCCATGGTGACTCCTGCTCATGGATGTATTTTGCATCCGTGCTCCTGCTCCTAGACGATTTCAACTACGGGATCAATAAGGGTAAGGCATGTAATTAGTTACACACAGGGTATGATAATCTAGCTATGTTTTCTACTGCATCCTTCTAGTGTAGGCCTATCGCTCAGTGTAACAGGTTAGGTTAGTAACAGGTTGTAACAACGTTAGCTGACAGCTGAAATCATGCCCATACACGTTTCTCAGCTAACGCTGTTACAACCTGTTACTAACCTAACCTGTTACACTGAGCGATAGGCCTACACTAGAAAGATGCAGTGGAAAACATAGCTAGATTATCATACCCTGTGTGTAACTAATTACATGCCTTACCCTTATTGATCCCGTAGTTGAAATCGTCTAGGAGCAGGAACACGGATGCAAAATACATCCATGAGCAGGAGTCACCATGGATGCAGGGGTCACTTGCAGGTGCCAGGTGCGAGCTTCTCGCGAGATTTTGAAGTATCTTGTCTCCTTGTTCAGGAAAAAAATTACCACGAAAAACAGAAAAAAAAATTACCAAAAAACAAAACAAAAAAAAAACAACACAGAAAAACAATTACCACGAAAAAAGAAAGAAATTACTCAGAAAAACAGGACTTTCTTATTTGTCAAGTGAATGCAATATGCTTCCGTAGTTTAAGGCATGACAAGACAACAAATCAGAAATTAAACAGCGTATTAGGGCTGACACCATACCAGATTTCACTACATGATGATTGTGGCCAAAAGAATTCTTGGTAACAATATTAATATCTTTAGAAAATTTGAAAATAATAATAATAATAATAATAATAATAATAATAATAATGATAATAAAAGTGATAATGCTATCAGTCAAATTTATCTTTCACTTTGCTGACTGTGTATTTTTTCTTTTTTTATATATAAATAAATATACTCAAAAAACAGTTTAGGGAGGTAGAGTGGGAATAAAGCAAGAATGAAAAGAAATTGAAATTATTTAGGGGGAAGGGATTATTTACAGATTATCATATGTGCATATTATTAATGTGATATCAACACTTCTTTTCTAAAATATCACAGTTTTCATCAATGCTGGTGAATCGTGACACTTCTACACTGAATACTGATGTTTTACTCTGGCATGTGTTAAATCTGTGTTCGCATTACTGCTTCTCAAAAACAAAATCATTAAGCACCACTCCTATCATCTGTTTGCAGCTTCAGAGTTAAATGCCTAATAAACTAAAATGTATTACCAACTCAACCTGTTAATAATATCAAAGCAGCAAGTTAACAAACAGACTAATACAGTGTTACGTCAACAACAAGCTGCACTTTAGGCAAACAATAGAACAGTGTGTCACAGTGTAGTGGTGTGAATTACCATGCTGATGTGATGCTCCAACATATATCAAGGAAAACTTGTATTTCTTTGTCCATGCTGTTTGTTTATTCAAATTAAGTATATTAGGGTGTGAATTGTTGTGTGGACTGACGTCACATTTCCCTTTAACTCAGCAAAAGAAAGAAAGAACGCAAAAACAAAACAAGCAGAATGATGAGATGCGACTGACCTGTGGAGTCCAGGAAGTCTCTTTTGTGTCTCCCCTCCTGACGTCTGTCTGTTAACACTGTGGAGAAGTCATGCAGGTGTTTATAATGTACATTTAATTATTATTTCTGAGGGTTACTGATTCGGAGGAGTCCTTCTGTGCAGAGTTTGCATGTTCTCCCTGTGTCAGCGTGGGTTTCCTCCAGGTGCTCCAGCTTCCTCCCACAGTCCAAAGACATGCAGGTTAATTGGTGACTCTAAATTGTCCGTAGGTGTGAATGTGAGTGTGAATGGTTGTCTGTCTCTATGTGTCAGCCCTGTGATAGTCTGGTGACCTGTCCAGGGTGAACTCTGCCTCTCGCCCAGTGTCAGCTGGGATAGGCAGCAGCAATGAGCCGTGTAACTTTTAGCTTCTACCTTGTATCATTTTGCTGTGTTATTTTTTTTCTCTTTGTTTTTTGAGGCATTTTGTTATCCACCATTTATTTATTATAATTACCACTACTTTTATTACTACAGCTAATGAATAGTCCCTGAAAGCTGCAGCCTTCATGACATGAAGAGCTGCAAAAAACTGCATCACACTGTAAAGCATCCAATACAACAGACCTGTCAGAAAAGGAAACTTTGAACTGTTCTGGATTTCACTAAATTGATAATATTACAAAACCATAATTACAAGAAACAAATACATGTTTTTAAAACTTGTTGTAGTGAATCATTAAAACAATCGATGAAGTTAGGAAGGAAAGCCAAGCCATGATACGCAGACCCACCTTGGCTGAAGAGGATGAGGAGTGAAATGGTCGAGACACAGATTATAAAACAGAGGCGTGGATGCTGTAAAGCGGCCATGACCCTGCTGAAGCACCACTGCAACAACAGAAAGACAAAAACAAACTGATAAGGTAAGGAAAAGAAAGCTTTATTAATCCCTGATGGGGAAACTCATTTGCCACCAGAAGCAACTCAGCTCATACGGACAACAATGTGCACAGTACATTCACAGTACAACAAACACAAATGCAGGATACAACAATTAAACCACTGTAAATGGCCATCTGAGACCTAATCAACAGCTTCCTAAAGTGTTCATGAAAAAGTCTGACAGCTGCTGAAACAAACTGGATCAACTTCTGTCCTGTTTCAGCCGCTCGTCCCCTCAGGCAAACTCAAGTCTCAGGTAAACTTTGTGCCTCAGTCAAATGGCTTCAAAGAGGTATCGAGTTTAGTGAGTGTGTGTGTGTGAAAAGCATTTTCTGGGCCCTACACAATGATGTCATCGGGCTGTGTCCATACCACTCAAATCAGTGGACCGTGTGCTCCCCTGTGGCCTGCAGAGTAGAAAGCTGCACATTCACAGCAGTGCTGACCACCCTGGAGGTCAAATTCCTGATGAGAAACACCAAACATGCTTTCTCTGGTCTCAATTCTAACTTGAATATTAAAAATAACCACACTGAGATTCTCACGGTTCACATGGTGATGAGACGGGATGTTCATTTCCTCAAAAGAAAAACTGTGGTATCCTTGAATTATTAAATTATAATGCAAAACTACATCCTCTGTCTTGTTGCATCCATCTGCAGTAAACAACTATTTCAACAGGAAAACAATTTGTCATACATTAAAATTTCATTTTAATGGATTTCAATGACAAATCATGAGGATTATCTACAAGTTAAATAAATAACTATTAAAGTAAAGCAGTCCACACAGAGAGTCTGAAGACAGATAATTTTTCATGTACTCGTCAGTTTTGAGATTTTGGACTGTTTTTTCTTCACTAGCATGTCTTCTTTTAGATTACTGGAAAGAGGATGTCAAAAATACCCATTCTGATTTATGTTAGTTTTGAACATTTATGGGAAAGGGGCATATTCATTCAGATAATGCCTCATTTGCATATTTACACAAAATGTCAGAAAACTTTAACACAAAAAACGCCTGTCTTAATGTAAGTAATTAACTTGGGAAGTTTCATGGTGATATCTGGTAGTTCAAATTTTATCCTAGCGTCTCATTTTTGGTCAGAACATCTATGAAATTTTACAATACACATCTTTAAAGGCCATTTTCTCAAAATGAATTTTCTCATTCTCTAAAAAATCAAAATCTAAAAATCTCTTATACTCAAGAGATCAAAAATCTCAATTTCAGAAGCACTTACAGACACAAAATTTTCCAGTTACATTCCTAGTTATATTTCAATATGGGTTTATTCATATATTATTCATAACCTCATCTACAGAAGATTGTATTCCTAAAAACCTTTTTTTATAGTTGTTGACAGTATTTTCAAATTTATGGTGTGATAAAAAGAGATATCCAAAAATGCCCTCTATAAAAATCTTTGACTCAAATATGTCACCAAAATGAAACTAGAATTTTGATCCTGGTTCAAACCTACAATTTTAGAAAACTTGTAATACAAAAAAATAATTTTCATACTATAAGTAATCAACCAGGGGAGTTTCCTGGTCAGAAATGTTGCCCTAGTGTCTTATTTTTGTCTAAAAATATAAAAATGTCTGAAACTGTGAGACAAAAATCTCAACTTCAGTAACACTGACATACACCACATTTTCCAGTTACATTCCATTTTTTATTCTCAAGGTTTTTACAGACATGTTTATTCATACATCATTTCATAACCTGACTTGTTGAACGTTTTATTCCTAAACACATGGGGAACACATCTTTTTTTTTTTTTTTTTTAGAGCTGTTGACAGTATTTTCAGATTTATGGAGTGATAAAAGAGAAATCCAAAATTCCCTCTGCAAAAGTCTTTGACTTAAATATGTGAACAAACAATAGTTTTGAACCTGACTCATCCAGTGTTCAGATTTTTGTTCAAGTAATGTATAAAAATAAGCACGTATAGTGTCCAATTTGCATTTTAAACATAAAATTTTAGAAAACCTGTAATACAAAAAATAATAGTGTTATATATATATATATATTAATTAAAATCCTCTTCAACTAGGGCATCATCCCATTTAAAGGTTTAAATAGCTAAATTAACAGGATAAAATAGGTGTATCAAGTGAAATAAAGACACACATGAGGGAGTCAGGTTCTGTAAGACACTACTAGAAGAAGGTGTAGTTTTAAAAGCTGAATTTCATGAGTTTGAAATAGAGAGCACAAATTGTGACACTTACTGAATATAATGTTGGCTCTCTGACACTCTCATGTTTTTGTCCAAAGCTAAAATGCTAAACTTTTCAAACCATTAAATAATTACACATTTTTAAACCCTATGACCCTCTGAAAGAATTCAAACACACACAACTCACCGGCTCCTTGGATCCTCCTGTACTCTGTGCCGCGCCGATGATCCCCCAGCAGCATCAAACCTCACCCCGTGTATCACACACCTACGGTCAGATAAGGATTAAGCGATGCCTGTTTTCCCCCCTCTGAACAGCAGAGGTTGGCAGCAGGTTGGCAGCTTACTGAGCTCTGTGCAAAAAAAAGAAAAAGCCCACAACAAAACACGGTGTCTGGCTGCAGGCTGGGCACTGATCCCTAACCCACTGCACCACATCCACTGCAAAAAATATCACACTTAAGGTCAAAATCAGCTGAATTCATCCCTCTGCTGTACAAACCTGCACTCGTTTTTTAATGATTTTCTTTGTGGCACCAAATCAGAATCATAACCTGGGGCGGGTTACAGTATGAAACAATGGGCCCCTGAGTACAGATATGCAAAAGGCCCCACCAGCTAAACCAGACAGGAGCAGGACACACAGACTTTGTAGTTTTGCCTTTTTTGAAGAAGAAGAAGAAGAAGAAGAAGAAGAAGAAGAAGATATATTTTATCAATCCCTGAGGGGAATTTCAATTTTTATTCACTTTGTTGTCATATATACACACAAGCCTGAAATACACAAGTACATACATGCATTACATGGAGAGATGTCAGAGTGAGGGGGGCTGCCTTGGACAGGTGACCCGAGCAGTTGGAGGTTAAGCGCCTTGCTCAAGGGCACCTCTGCAGCGCCCAGGAAGTGAACTGGCACCTCTCCAGCTACCAGTCCACGCTCCATACTTGGTCCACATGGGCACTTGAACTGGCGACATAAAAACATTATGTTCATTTGACACAAAAACTCATCCCTTGTAAGCTTAACAAAGTTTTATATATTAAGTCAGCAATTTTTACGTTTTGAGTTATTTGACTAATATTTATAAAGCTGAATTTAATTAGTTTAAGGCCAATGAACAACACTATCCTTATGCACTTAACAACACGTGGCATGTTGGGGCTAAATGGGTGGAGTTTCCCAGCATGCTGTGAGACAATGTGTTTAAGGCCATAAGCTGAAGAACACTAGCTGTGTTCGAAATCGCTCCCTATCACGGATATAGTGCACTATATAGTGTGTTCACCATTTTGTAGTGTTGTTCGAATTCTCCGCAGTTAATTTCATTCACTATATAGTGGACCATAAAATACCCACAATGCACAGCAAATGTGAAGGAACAAACGATGTACCCTACATTTTACTCCCGTATACCACAATGCAATGCGGTCGTCTTTTGCCAGAGGAGAAGAAGAAGAACAACCGCAAAGATGGCACAAAAAGAAAAGAAACGAATAGGATGCTAGCCGGTAACGTTAGCTCACGAGCTAACAATAGCCACTTAGCTCGCACGAGCCAGGTAGCTTGTAGCTCGTGCGCTATCGTGGGCTATTACAGCTCACAATGCAGACACACAACTGTAGCTGACAAAACCAAACGTCCACACCATTGACATTTCAACAATTTATTGACAAAAAGTACAACCACCATACAGTTCGATCATCCTCAAAGCGCCCGGTTTGTTTACATGATGCTCGGCGCGTCCACTTGCGTCACAGGAGTATGAGGCACAGCTACTGACACAACGACGTTCAGAAAATTTCAGTTAGTGTCCGAAATCTCGTTCAGTCGTTCCCCATGTAGTGCACTATATAGTAAACACGAAATAGGGAATAGTGAGTGAATGACTGAGTGGATGGTTTCGAACAAAGCTACTGTGTTTAAATGTGTTGTATACACAGTTAGTGACCTCCCACCTGCGTGGATATTAGAGTGTTACACATAAAGGTGTGCTGAGGTGAATTAAAGAGCACTTCCTGGGTCAGAGTTCATTCTCTCTTAGATGGAGTTCTTAATCTAGATAATTATCTTATTCTATCAAGATCAATGTCAATCAAGGTTCTTCTGTTCATATGTCATAAAATGAAATACTCAACGTCAACAACAAAAGTTATGTTAAACTGACAGTGTCAAACCGTTTTGACAAGGGTCATGTGACACATTTATTTTGTGTCTGGTGAACTCAAAACTTTTATGTTACTGTGTTGTACGAAGCTAAAAGTTCTGAGTTCAAGCTGTCCAAAAAAAAATTAAGCTGAGTGAACGAACTGGGGCTTACAGCGTGGAGACTGAGCTGCTGCCGCCCCACTGTTGTTGTTTTGCATCTCTTTGTAGTTGTTTGGCATCTTGTCTGCTCTGTACTTACCCAACATCACCTGTCAGTCTGAGGTACTGTGGCATCTTCTTTCTGAGTGCTTAAAGAGGAAATGCAGTTCCCAGTTAATAGTGCTTTGGTATGTCAATAACTTTATTTTAACATGTAGTCAATGTGATACCTGTGTCGTAATTTAAATACTGTGGAATGTTTAAATGTAATGCAGACGTCTAAAAAACTTCACTACAGGGCTTTAACTGAGTGAGGTTCTATTAACAGAGTCTGACAAAATGTGAATTTATTTACACACAAAGATGATGACTACAGCCTGTGGTGAAAGATTAGAATGGTTCCTGTCTCTTAGGGGTGAAGTGGATCAGTACAGCTTCAGGTTTTGTTAAATTAAGAAAACTGATGTGTCAAAGTTTTCTTCTTTGACAGTAAAACCTGAGGCCAGCCTGGAAACAGCTGCTGAAGAAGCTTGTTGGCTGCACATTGTGTGCACCAAACATGGAAGTGACAGTTTTAGTTTGTACCTTTCTCGCTCTTACCTGGTGGAAGAATTTCTCTTTGCACTTGTGTCCACAGCAGCTGATTTTTAATGCAGAGCTGGAGCTCATTTTGGACGAGTTGGTGAGGATGCTGTTCTGTGTGCTTCTGTCTGTTTGCTTCCTTGTCTCAGGAGGCTGCTGTCCAATCAGCTGCTCCAATCAGCCCTTTGAGTGACATCTGAGTGAAAGGCCCGCCCACCAACTCTTACCAACCACTGACCAGTACAGAGGTGTCTGCCATGTTTCTTTCTTTTAATTTCACTGTCATACTGACACAAATGTCATGTTATGTAATGTGATTTTTTTCATATTTGCTTTTTTTTTAAACTAGTATTGTTTTACATATAGACTCCACATATAAACATAAAATTCATCCATACCAAACCCATGAGACAGTAAAATGAAAAAACAGTCCATAAAACAGATTTCAATCAGTGGGTAAATGTACTTAATATGAGTTCAAGTATTATATGAGTAAAATATGTCATCATTTGTACTTGTGTTAATGAAAAATCCTCATTAGGGTCACTATGTTTAACACACCTGATTAAAACGATCTGAAGCTCAATTCTGAAGCTGTTCTGTAAATACTTTTCTCATAGGTAATAAATATTGCAACTTCTGCTTAATCCATATAACTTCTGATTAGGCCCTACCCACATTTGATTTAAACCCCACCCACTTCTGGCACGAGCTCCACCCATTCCGATAACATACATCAATCGACCCATGGCTAAGCCCCGCTCCCAAACACAATGAGCCAATCACAGTGCGTATAGTCATTCCCATACACTGGGACATTCTCTGCCTGGACGTCCATTGAAATGCATTACAGAAAGTCAGTTTTGTTCGGTTTTATGAGCTTTTTCGGAGATTTGAAGTTTAAAAATGGTCAAACGGTGTGCATGGGGTACATGCAACTCTGACACAAGGTATCCTGAGAGGCTGGGCGACCAGGTGTATTTTTTACACTTTAAACCACATCTCAACCGAGAAAAGTGTCTCCTTTGGATAAAGTTGTGTGGTAACGTTAGACCACAACATCAACTCAACGTGAATAAGATTAACAATGATGTCTACATCTGTTCTAAGGTAAGTCAACATTGTGTTTGAGGCAACATATTGTCACTTTGCTGGAAAGAAATATAAAGTTATCTTTAACATCTCTAGCTAACGTTAGCTAAAGTTAGCCTAACGTTAGCTCCTAGCTGCGTTGTTCATCATGTCACCTTGTTTGCTGGGAGTTCATTAGCCTATTTTGTTCTAGTTTTGTACTTTGGTGATCGTACATCATTGTTAGCTGTTGTCCAAAGGGCTCTAGTTAAGCTAACGTTAACTTCTGGAGCTTAGCTTCATTAACTTATCTGTAATGGCAGAGATAACAAAGGTTGGCAAACGTTATGCTGAATGATTCAGTGTAAATACTGTAGCACCAAACTAACGGAGAGACACTCTTGGTAAAGATGGTAAAAAGGCCGTTATCCTTTTCTCATATTCTGAGCCAAAAACCTTAACTTCAGTGGCACTTTAACTTGTTGTCTTTGATGGTGACGGCAACCAGATGCGGTTCACAAGCGTACACTGTGACCTGTAAATTTTGGCTTGTAATTTAAGCTTTTCATCGACCTTCTCAACAATAAAATGATGAATATATCCCTCCAATGCGTAGTTTAGGCCCTTTTGGTTACTTCTCAATGACATCTGATCGTTATATCCCCAAAAATCATCAGTTGCCTCCTGTGAAATGCCGTGTACTGTGACACCTGCCATAGCGCCGGTCACTGAATGTTGATAGTTTGTCCGAGTGAGTGGAGGGGGGCGTGGCTTAGCCATAGGTCAATTCAGTTGGTTGAACAGATAGAGACACAGATACAGATAATGGTGTACTCACTCATCCCTAGATTCCAGTGGAAAGTTTCTTCAAGTTCCCAGAATGTACTTAAATATAGGGCAAAAAACATCCTAAAAATGTTTGGTGCTAACCTTCCTAAAATGTTTTTGATAACACTGTTATAGCATTACGCCCTAACATTCTGGAAACATTTTCTGCAGTGTTTTTTTGTTTGTTTGTTCCTAAAACATTTTTGCAAAGGTTTTATTCCAACAAGTAGTTCAAGATTATCAAAACATACACAGCTGGTTCATTATTCAGGACTTCAGGGGTAGTGTGTCGTTATTACTATTGCAGCAATTACTATTACTATTTTAATTAGTCACTGGAAATCATTAGCAGTCACGCTGTTTGTTTACGTCGCCCATTCTGACCCACACTTGAAGACATGTCTACATTTTAATTAAACCTTATTTAAAGCTTTTAAATGCCACATATTATAAATATTTTAAATGCATTACTGTAAAAATCCCTAAAGCCTTTTTGTGTAAACTCTCTTAAAAAGTCACTTTCAGCTAAAGTTTGTTTTGAAATTCACAAGTTAAATTATTTTAAAATGAGCCATTTTCATAAGGTTGAGTTGCTTGTTTTCCATAATTACACCATGAAGTGATATTTGGGGTTTGAATTATTATGTAGCCTGATATCAGATGGCTTGACTAAAAAATGTGTTTTGGATTCACCTGGACACGCTGCTGCTGTGGCAATTGAAGCTTTCACTTTATTTTAATCAGAAAATGGTGCGACATGTTGGAGAGGGACACTTCTTGCAGTGTGGGTAAATGGCCGTAATAAGCCGCTGGAGTGACATACGAGCCGTGGGGAAGATCAGTGAATAAGAGGAGTGAATGTGAGTCTTTAATGACGGGGGATTGCTGGGCACTTTGGTCGCCTTGGCATTCACATGCAGACACACTGAGGCACACAGCAGTAATTGGCAGAGGAGGAAACAGGGCTGCGGAGGGCCTGGGAACAGCTGCCCTCGGGAAAAGACACACTGACTTTTAGCTAATAACTAAAACATAACTGAAATGAAATGAACTAAAGGAGTCAAGAATTAACTGGCACATATATACATTGTGGCTGCGTTCCCACTGTGGGCCTCCATTCCATAATGCTCATTAATCCTCACAGACATGGAAAAAATTGGATTTGCACGGTTTCTGTTGGTGTTTCTGAATTTAAAAAGAACAAAAAAGATGTAAAACAAAATGTTTTAAAATGCAAAGCCATGTGCACACAAGTCCCTAAATGCATATAAATTAGAGACTTAAAGAAACAAGGCAAACATTTAATCATTAATAAGTTCATACAACTGACTGTGGCTGAAAACCTACTTTTCCTTACAGATGGCATGGTGGAAAAACAAGCGAATCTGTGTGTTACTGCAGAAGAAACTAAAACTGCAGGGTTGCTGTGGTTACACAGCCCAGTCACCAGACGAAATGATGGCATTGTGTGTTTCTGCATCTCTAAAGTGACGTAGTATCTGAGCTGACTTTGTCATTGGAAGGTGGTCATCAAGTGGTTTTTTACCCACCTATTGAGGGTATTTTTTTATTGACCCATTGCTTTTTTCCAGCAGGGAGTGTGCCACAGCAAGCGGTTGAAATATCAAGACATCGCTGTTTTCCCGTGGGGATTGTGCCCCGCAAAACTGAGTGTTTTGAAAGGCCATGTTTCGCTGCCATGTTTCTACAGTAGCCCAGAATGGACAAACCAAACAGTGGCTCTAGAGAGGGACATTCACTTGCTTGTATCAAACACTGATTTGTAACATCAAACTGTTTTATTCAGTGTTTTTATTGGCTTAAATCACCTGCTCTGTTTGTTCTGGAGAGGAAGAGACCTCTGTGAGCAATTTGGCTCCCGGCAAGACCCTCCTGAATGTCTGACTTTAGTCGAACTCAAGTTGGTTTGCCAAGGTTTGCCGAGACCTTCTTGAAGAGGTGGTCTCGGTCCGGTTCCAAAGGAACTCTGGTGCGGTAGGTTTGTGGTGAGAAGGTGTTCCGACCTGGATGTGAAGCAACTGCAGTCACATGACGCATTGTTTGGGTTAAACATGAGCATGTTACAGTCCTGGAGGATTATTAATGTGCACTGGGGATGGGTCACGATTTTCGAATTTCGAATAGTCGTTTTATTTTTGAAAAATCGGGCGGGGTGGCCGGGGAGGGCGATTATTCGAAAAATTGTCGAATAGTTGCCACGATTTTCGAATAGTGTTTTTGCTTGTGCTGCCCATCCCTAATGTGCACCTCCTCCTGTACTGCCTTAATATGCACATTCAGCACATCCAATGCATCAAAACATTGTTTTCTAGTTGGAGCCGCGCCTCGTTTTCAAACTGTATGGTTTGACTAAAATGAACAATGACAGCAATATAGTCCACGATGAGCAGCGCTAAAATCAACCTGCGTAGTTGTCCCTCCATTGTGACATTAGAAAGTGTCACATTTATCTTGCAAGTGTACTCTTCTTCAACGTTTGCTTTACTTCCTGGATTTTTCCCACATAGAAATTCTGACCAATCAAGAGCAGCTTTCTCACACAAGGCATTTGATCTGGTCCTCTTGTAAATGCTGCCGTGAGAACACAAACCAACTCTAGACAATTATACAACTTTGGAACAACATGAGTCCCTGATTCAGACAACTTCAAGACAATTCTCTGAAAGCACCCTATAAGCTTAGCACACATTTGCACGTACCATTAAAGGGGGCCGTCTGCAACGTGCCAAACAGGGAAGGACAAACATGTTTTTACCACTTTTAACCACTCGATCTGTTTGTTTATTTAGAGAGGAAGAGACCCCTGCGGAATATTCAGCTCAAGATAAAACCATCCTGAACAATGAACACTGATGGTTTTCTAACCACGAGTTCAAGCTTGGCACACGGGACAAGTTTCATCTGGTAGCAATCTGCAGTCCTCACCACTAGATGGCACTAAATCCATATTTTTCCTGCTGCCATGTCATAATTCCGACATCCCATTATTTCGAAAATTACCCATCGTTCCGAAATCTCAATGTTTCGACATCCCATTGGTCCGACCATATTAAACCCATTGTTTCAAATTCCCGTTGTTCCGAAATCTCAATGTTGCAATGCAAAAAGTTGAACAAGCAAGCAGCAAGGGAAAGCAGCAAGAGACCGTTTTGTCGTGTTGTTTACTGTTGCCATGACGACAACGGTCGCCCTGTTTTGAGGAAGTAGAAACGGTGTTGAAAGTTATAATTTTAACCCACACCATGATCTTTTCCTAACCTTAACCAAGTAGTTCTTGTGCCTAAACCTAACCAGACCTTAACCATGAAACAGTTATTTTGTAACAATGAAAAATGAGATTTCGGAACAACAGGACTTCGGAACAATGGGTTTAATATGGTCGGAACAATGGGATGTCGAAACATTGAGATTTTGGAATAATGGGTCATTTTCGGAACAATGGGATGTCGGAATAATGGGATGTCGGAATAATGAGTGGACCCCATTTTTCCTAACCATAAGTTGTTTTTGTTCCTAAACCTAACAACGTTAACTACAGCGTTGTTAAAACTTAAAGTTTCAATGTATTCACTATATAATTACGTACAAATGTAATGTCTCTGTGGTTTGCAGAAAGGTACAATGCCGACATTTTTTCTGTCAGTTGCGTTCGGCTACCACAGTCAGTAAGGGAGGAGCACTAGGGCTGTCAACGAATATTCTAAATTTGATTGTGGAGGGAAAAAAAAACACCACCGTAGCTGTCCTCTTTGCGAGTGGGAGGTGGGAGCGGCCACGGAGCAGCGTGGCGCAGCGCAGCCGGTGTGGATGACACAATTGGTTAACATGGGCGCCAAAACGAAACTGGCTTCGCTTCGAGGCGCTTCGAGGCTAGTTGCAGCGCTTCTGCGGGCGGTGGGGCCTGACGGGTCGGGGGGGGTGAGCGAGAGGTCCGCGGTCGTTTATAACGTAATGTTATAGATAATTGTTTTATGTGTTTTAATGTGTAGGTATGTAAATGTTTTCAAAGACGTTTATGTTGAAATAAAAATACCTACAAGTAGTTATGTTTCCTTGTATTAATACATATACAAGTATGTTTCCTTGTATTAGTTTGCCCTCTTGTGGACATAATGCAAAAAAATTTTTTTGAATGGTTCGAACCTATGAGTTATTTTTAGAAGGAATATTCAAATGTCATTTTTGAGCAATTTTGACAGCCCTAAGGAGCACACATAATGTTAGCTGCATAAAGTATTGATTAATTTGCACAAATTAGTTTATTTTTTCTCCATGAGACCTGCTGAGCTCTGTAAAAGCCATGAAACTGCAGCGTCAACATGATTGTGTCGTCTGCAGTTATGATAGCTGCTGCAGGTTTGAGATATTATGACTTCTATACCTAAAAATATTTCTAAAGCTGTTCTAATACAAGTTTAAAACAAACTATACATTTTTTTTAATTTTATCTCAGTTTGCAGTCAGGTTCAAACCTCATCTGTTAAACTTGAAGCTACAAAAGCTCAAAATGTTGGTCTGATAGGTGAACTAGAGTAAATGTCACATACACTGCAGCTCAACTCATATTCATATCACTCGTACAATTTTCAATTCAATACTTTATTAATAACTGGTGCAATTGAAAAGACAAAAAATAAAAAAATCAAGTAAGAATACATTTGCATATTATATCATCAAAACAAAATATTCAAAGTGGTCTAATACAGAATAGAAATGGCAAGTTTTTGTTTTTTTTCAAACTGGAATGAGAAAAATGATGCACAGCTCTGAAGGCCACTAGTGTAAAGTTGTCCAAACTTCCCTTAAATGAAACCTAAGAACATCAAAACTTTTTTTTTCTGACCCCAAAAAAGCTGCTGTCAGTGAACTCACACAAAGCTGTCTGTAATATCCACTCTCTGTGTTTAGAGAGAGTTTGTTACTCAAAGTGTGATGGCTGCATTTACACAAGAAACAGCAGATTTGATTTTGAACATCGTTCTCTTGATATTTTCCTTCACATCTTGTTGTGAAATGAATCCTGCCCTGTAGGAGGCCACAGAGGAGCTCCACAGGTCCTTCTGTACTGAGCCATCAATAAAACATTTATAGAAACTGTGCAGCTAATTTTGTGCTGTTTTTAATGTTGTGCAGGTTTTTGGCCAGTTGAAGTTACGGTTATACACTGTCCTCAGCTTTGTAGCATTTGGCACATTTTTCCTATAGAGAACTGTGTTTTGTTCCAGACGTAGAAAACCTCATTCAACATCTGACATTTGTGATGATGCAAATAAAAACATTTGCTTGAGAGATTTGGGTTAAATGTCACCATCTTGAAAGTCCAACACAAGTCTAATAGCGAACTATGAAAATGGACTGGAGGGCCAAACATTTTGTTTAGCAGTTGACTAAAGCCTTGAAGTTAAAAAAGGTGGGGTGGACAATGGAAAAGGGAGAAACTGTTAATGCACACACTGACACAAGTGGAAGTTTATAACAAGTGCTAAACTAGACACTTTTCATGAAAGCCTGGTGACAGAAACTCAAATTCACAGAGTTACAAAAGCTAGTTGTTCCATTCATGGATGTATAAAGAGAACTGGATACAGCGTTGGAAGTGGAGCTCCGATTATCCCAATGAAAGCTTCTCCGTGGTGCGTGAAGCCAAAAGGTTTGACATGCCGGTGTAAAAATACTTGGATCTTCCTCATTGTTGGGCCCATAGAGCAGGTGCACTAGAGCAGGCTAACTTCCATTACGTAAGGCTATAAACAAACTACACTAAAATCACATGACTTAATGTCGTCACCAGAACAAGGCTGTAAAGCTGTGTTTGGTGTTATGACCTTCTGTCGTTTCATTTAGCGACCTGTTAGCAACCGCCTTTTTTAAGACACTCAAAGGCTTCAAAAGGGAACAAGGAGTGCTGAAATCAAACTAATTTTGCATTTGGGATTCATTCCTTCACCACTCTATTGGCTTTAAAGTCCAGCGCACTTGTTTTGTTAGGTAACACCACTGTATAGAGCAGCTAGCCCAAAGTGACAACAGGACTTCAGCTCGCTATGAAATCATATTGTATTTTCTGACTCCCATTCGCATTGTCTGGGTGTGTTAGTCCGACTTTGATAAATTCAATTTAGTACGATTCAGTCAGACTAACATGTTTAGATGTATCTGAAAAGTCGGTTTTAGTCAGACTGACACAATAAATCGATTTTCTCTGATGTCACGTAAACGTACAAGTTACTACAGCTAGCTAGCATTTTGGAACTGAATTTGACCGTGAATGGATCTACAGACTCGCCACGCCCAGATATCAGACACCTTCTACACACAGACAAAGTCTGTGCAAAGACTATTTGCCTACAGCCAAGTTCTCCCATGGATCTCCACATTTGTTCTGTCTTATAATAAGTCTAAAGATCATGTATGTATGGTAAAATGTAAACATTTCATAGTTGTTGTTTTTTTGTCCGTGTAAATGCAGCCATCCACACAGATGTTACATCAGCTTTGTGCTGCAGTTTGACAGCCATAGCAAGAAAAGCATGATCGGAATAAAAAATAAATAAAAAATACATTGAAAAGAACCATACTGTAAAAGGCCAAGGCACAAATAATTCGTAGCAATTAAGATGTCCATAAAATTACAGGTTATGTAGAATGTGTGGTTCAGTGCATTGCTTGGTATGCAGTTACAGTGAGTACAACCATACTGAACAGAAGAATCACAGCAAGCACTGTTGCCCTCTTGACTACACGGATGCCATAAAGTGCTCCTTTTCATTCAGAATCGATGCACATACAGACGAGGTCACTCACAAAGAGTCGAAAACATAAATGACACACATGGAAGTTGACGCACGCATTGAGATTCACATGTAAGAGGGCAGAAATGTGTGGAAAACGCTTATTTTAAGTACATACATGCTTCATACAAGGACCAGATTCTGGCTTTGAGAGACAGGGGAAGGATTTCCATTTCATAAAAAAACAACAGAACCAACATGTTACACTGTATGTAGGATTAAAATTAATGTTATGCGTATTCAGCCTTTTGTACGTTATTATCCCTGCAGGTTCACTAAACTGCTGCGTTTTCGAGCTTCTTGAGTGTTGTTTCTACATTCAGAAGAGAATTTCCTGCAAGACTGCTGAAGGATAAGTGTTAGTGTGAATAAGTGTGAATGACTGCTACAACAAGTACAACGTTAAACCAGTGTGTCCTCTGTGAAATTAACTAAACATTGTCATTGTGGTAAACTGTTCTTTGAAGTCATCAAGATAAACTCCCTGATTACAATGCAGTGTCCAATCACTGTGCCAGAACATCAAAATGTCACTGAAACTCAGTGTAGTTTGTACATGTTTCAAACAACACCAATAAACAAAAAGAAAAAAGCAGGATTAGGGGCTCATTTGGGCGCCACAACCAAATTAGGGAGTACTTTATTTAAGAAGACGTTTAGAACTGTAGCAGTGACATTTCAGCACGTTCTCATTCCCAACTCATAAAATACTGCCGCTTTGTCAGTGATGTCAGCTTCAGACATCAACACAAAGACACCCTTTCGTGGCAGTATGATACACACTGGGTGCATCAGTTTCAGAGGCAGGAGGGAAGAACCCAATTTGTCAAATGACGCCACTTTGTCAGTGGACGTAAACGCAAGACGCAGACGCACAGAGGCACCCTTCTTGGCAGTATGATACGCACTAGGTGGCGTAAGTTTGTAACGCTGCTGGCAGCTACTGTAATTTAACAAAAAGTCCACATAGGGTGGGCGAGAGGGGTGGTGGCTTTTGGTTTCCTGTGTGAATTTAAAGCCAAACCATTATGTTTTTTTTCTAAACCTAACCACATGCTTTTGTTGCTTAAATGTAACCACGCAATTCAGTTGGCTAAACCTAAGGAAACAAAGTGTTTAACCTTTGTTGTTAAGTTTACTTTAAAAAAGACCATTTGTATACACCAAGCAGAAACTGTACATTTCCTGTGAAAACAGAAGTTTATTTTGAAAGGACACAAATTCATGTAACAGCCGTAAATTAAGACGTCGTCCCTGAACGTCCAAAACAGACCAATGAATTCTCACACAACGGCACGTGTGATATCCCATGGAACTGCAGACCCAACAGTTCATATGATATCCTACGAATTAGTGCCCCAGGAATGACATCATGCCCTTAATGTACAGTCACGTAATTAACGTTAACTTACAGAGGCAAGTAAAGTTACTGTGGTTAGGTTTATGACAAGAAACGTGGTGAAGATGTGCGTTAAAATGAATCAAAGTCTAAAGTTCACTGGGGAACGTTTTTGTGACTCATCTACTACCACAACCTGCCTCCTTACAAGAGCACTATTTCCTTGTTGACTCCTCTCATCAAAGCAGCCTTTAAAAATATGTGGGATATAGACAAATTTGGGTACGGCAAGAGAGATGCAAGAGAGTATCCAGCGCGTCATATTTTTTAGGCCCACTGAAAAAGCGGCAGTATTTGACGAGTTGGTATGAGAACGTCTTGGACGAGACCAACTTACCAAATCAAGGGAGAAAATTAACACCAGGCACCACTGGGGACAATATTGTTCATCAATTCAAAAGATAATCCAATAAAAATTTGTCATTTGAATATTTCTGTCTGAATTTACTGCACTTTTTGTGGTCCAAACTGACTAGTAGTAAAATGCTAAAATGGCATATAAGGATTTTTAAACGAGAGAACAAACTCCTGCATGACTGGTTAAAGTAGATTCTTTTGCAAAAAGACCAAAGACATGTCAGTGAAAAGAAAAACAGCAAAATGCTGATTGTCGAATGAACAGTTAAACAAGATGGAATTCATCGTCACTTACTGATGCCCACGGAGTTGAATCTGAAGGGTGACACAAGAATCTCTAAAGTGTCAGTCATGTTTGTACAGTATTCTTTGCTGTTTTCTATTTAATTGTGTACAAACTGATAACCCTAATTTGCCTGTGCACGGCCAACTGTTATCAATGCTGATGGGAATGGGCATCATTGAAGTTATCACATAGACATTTGAGTCACTCTTGATCCTTTTCTGACATCTTAACGAAACATACCAGTCTATCAGACACACAGCTGATTCAGAAGAGTAAGAGGATAAAATGATCAGTACAGTAATTACTGGAGCAGGACTGTAAATGCTTCAACTCTTCAGTGACCTCATCGGTTGATTAAAACCCCTCCAGCAGATCTAGGAGACAAAGTATTGATTCACAAGGAAAAGTGGAGGGAATAAGTGAGCGTACGTGCTCAGGGATCAGTGCACAGAATCAGATTACAATGTAGTGTAAAGGGCTACATTGACTTTGTCAGTTTTATCTGTTGGTCACCTGACTGAGTTGGAACCAAAGGCAGTTTGGTGTCAGATGTACAAGTGAACACTAGTAACAGCCTGTTAAATTTTATCCAGGCAGTATAGATGATAAATGGTAAATGAACCTGCATTTGTATGGCACCTTTCTACTCATCCCACCACTCAAAGGGCTTTTTTTTTTTTTTTACACATTCACCCATTCACACACACATACATTGGTGGCCAAGGCTACCATACAAGGTGCCACCTGCTACTCAGTTGTTGTTTTTTTAAACACACTCACACACTGATGGAACAGCCATCGGGAGCAACTTAGGGTTCAGTATCTCTGTCTCAGACATGCAGACTGGAGGAGCCGGGGATCGAATCCCTTATCCTCCAATTGGTGGACGACCTGCTCTACCTCTGATCTGCAATTTAGCATCGCCTTGATTCCCTCGACAAAAAAGCCAATGGGATTTTTCCATTTGATTTTGAATTACTGCAGAAAATAATGTCTTGCAAACAAAGTTTGTGATCATGGATGTTCCTCACCACTAATTTCCCTGACAAAGTTTAAACTTAGACCAGTGGACTAGTCTATAAGTAGGAAAACACTTCAGTCAAAATAATGAATCTGATGTCACAATGACATCATTTTATTAGCTGGAGGCAAAACACAAGTTGCCACCAGGGCTGTAGGCTACATAGGAGTTTTAAAAATGTGTCTGTCTTGTTGTGTTATTGGGAGCCAGAATAGAAGGAGTCATGGCTCAAAACCAGCCGCCACTGCCCGTCAACAAAAACAAAGACAACTATGGTTAAATGTGATAAGACCAAAGGCCCATGTCTCACGCCCAGAGAGGCAGTCAGAGCTACAGGCTACAATGAGGCTAAAAACAGAGTTCAAATGACGTTTTTCCAAACAACTTTTTCTGTCGGGGCTTCAGGACACTTGGATCACTACGGACGAGCAGTATAGAGATATTTTGTGGTTTCAATTATGTGTTTTTGGACGTTTGAATCTGGGGCGCCGTCAGCCTCCATTAGGTGGAGTTGTGTTGCTAACTCCTCTCCCCTTGGATCTCCGCAAGTGATGTGAGGACTCTAAAACTTCACCTGAGCCTCCCTCGGCATATGGGTGAGTAGATAATGGCTGAATTTTCATTTTTGGGTGCACTATCCCTTTAAGAGGAATACTGGGTTTCTCTGGAACTGTAACTCTAGCACATTAGCTAACGTTAGCTTGATAACAAAACAAACTAGCTACTGATGTTGGTTCTCCGGCTGCACAAAGACTTCACAACTGAATCCCTTTGGATCTCATCTATCCCTCTATATGGCCATCAGCAATACTTTAAAGAAACAGACTCTCATAAATACAGTGTGTGCTGCCTGCTCAGCACCAAACAACAGAAGGAAAGAACTAAAGAAAGTCAAGCACATATTTTCGCGGCCTGGACAAATGACAAAAACTTACTAGAGGAGAAAAGTCAGTATTTTTGTTGTATATTATGGTTGTTACTGTCAGAACTACTGAAGCAGGGGTGGCTGTGACTCAGGAGGTCGAGCGGACCAATCAGATAGTCGGTTGATTGAACCCTGGCCCTTACAGTCTACATGTCGGAGTGTCGTTTGTCAAGATACTGAACCCAAAATTCCTCCTGATGGCTGCAGCATTGGTTTGTGAATATCTATGTTTATCTGATGAGCAGATGTGTGGTAGCCACGACCACCTGTGTGTGAATGGTTGAATCGTGTCTGTGTCACAAGGTGCTTTGAGCCGTCGCTAAGACTAGAAAGACACCTAATAAATGCAGTCCATTAAACCTTTCATATTCTCTGACCAACAGTCTAAACTCCTCAAAAGCCAGAAATATTATTATAATGAAGTGTTGTGACAGGGTGATGATCTAGTGGAGAGGTTTGATATGAGGTCGTCACTGGAGAATGTTTGCAAAAACAGACAGTGGAGTAACGTGTGCTCGCAACTCGTACAGAGCCTTCACAAGAAAATAACACAGTAAAATGTTGGGATTATTTGCCCATAACACACAAAATGTAATTTCATTTACAAAATCCAGGAAATTGGACAGGAAATTAAATAAAACTGGAATCATTTTCACACTGTAAAAAGTAATGCTAGCACTTGGAATACTTGAAATATTGAGGGAATAATTTGTGCACACTGCAAACTGCAAATAAAATAAAACAAAATTAAAAAGAAATTTATTCTCATTTTCCATCTTTTTCTTCTCCAAAATTTTACATTATTGGAAGGAATTTCCAGACAAGAAACAAAAATCAATTTATCAAGTTAACTGAAAACAAGTAAAATAATGTAACACCAATGGCAGATTAAAAATATTTATTTATTGTGCACATCAACTCATTAATAGCGTCTGAATTCCCGAGGAGAAAAACTTCAGGTTTATTTGAGTAATAAATTATAATTGAAAAACATTTTCAGTGTTTGCTAGCATCACTTTTTCCCAGTGTATCTTGGTGTCTTGGAAGACAATTTGTAAAGTTTTAACAATTCACAATATAGAATGTTAAATTTAACAGTAATTTGCCGGTGTAAATACAAATATACCAATGCTGCTGTATTGTTATTTCCATTGATGTTCTCAAACTGATACATGCATGTTAATTTAGAAAGGAAGCAATAAGAGTTTAAATTCCAACTGGAAGCAATTTTGTATTTTCCTGTAAATGGAACTTGATGTGCGAGGCAACAAAAACACTGGTGTTCAATGAGTTCGGAGAGTGAGTTCTTTCTGACGTTAAAACACGAGCAACTCCGCTGTGAACGGACGCAACAGTTAAACATTGATTTGATATAAAATAAAAGAAACAAACGAGAAGTGAAACATTGCAACCTTTACATTTCTGTGCAGCTGAAATCATGTTCAGTGAATGAGCCAAAAGCATCATCAAGCTACAAAACAGCATTTTACAAAAGCAAGACTGCACGGTGTGCTAGTTTTAAAAAAAGACAGATCACTACGGAAGGAAACAGAGTTCACATTCATAAAATCCTGTGTGGTGTGTTTGGTGTGTGGTGAGATGGAGTGGCACTGAAACACTAAATACAGAATGACGATGTGGAGCCATTCTGAGTGATGTTTCTTGCTTCAGAGGCACGATGAATGAATGTCTACAGGGATATATCATCATGTTATATCTATATGTGGTGACAATTTGTGTCCGCATTGCAAGATAATTGATTTTTATAATATATAATTGAATGGGCTTCAGTAGCAGAAGGTAAGTAATAGTAACTGTAATACAATAAGATAAATAGATAATAATTATAATACGTGTTGGTTCACCTCGTTCATCTCACAGACTGTAGCTGCGTCCACACTGGGCTTCAATCTGAGTGCTTGTTTAAACCTACTTGATGCACAAGGCGGGTGGAGTTTGCCACATTCAGACAATTCAGATAAAGTCAGGTAAATTTGTGATTAAATTGAGATGTTTTATCAAACCGCTCTGCATTGTTCTTTGTGGTAGAACCCATTCAGCAGGCACCATTACAGGGCAACGATCACCAGCCGCAGCCATGGGTAAAGTATCCTGTTAAATCATTTAACACAATACTTTTACATTAGCCCTAAAGGCAACTGCACGTAACCATGACCCAATGATCTCTTGGACGGTTTCAACCTCTGACTGTAAAATTGTGGACGTAGCTAGCGTGACGTCACCCAATGGTTTGTGGACTCCTGTTTTGATGCCTCAAGTTTGGAATTTTGGCCGTCGCCACCAAGGACGGTTGTTCCCAACTCGTCCAGCTACGTGTCCAGATTTCATGTTAGTCGTACCTTCCTCAGTTTTATACATTCAGCATCACACTTGGCCATGACGTCGAGCTAGTTTGCTGTCTCTGTCAAGTGGCTGTCCGTTAGTCACTCACTCAGTAGGAAAACCTCCGTGTTGGAAATTCACTGTAATAAAAAATAAAGTGTGATTTTTACGATCTTGACACATTTGCGCGTCACTTGCCGTCCATTCAGAATGAACCTGCAACCCACTTTTGGACTGTGACCCACCAGTCGAGAACCACTAATGGAGGACACTATCGGCACAGCCTATTGCACAAACTGGCCCGCCCTTAATTTTGCTTTAACTTTAATAAAACAAAAGAAGGTATAGAGACCAAAACCATTGTTTGGGACCAGGCTCTAAACATGTTTATTTCTGCTGTAAAATTGGGCATTTTAACATGGAGGGTCTGTGGGGATCGACTGGCCCCAGGAGCCGGCCTCAAGTGGACAGTCAGCGAACTGCAGTTTTTGGCTTTATTTGTAGCACCGGAGTTTTCTGCTTGGTTTGAACAGTTTCTCTCTTTGCCTGTGATAAGTTGGGGTGATAATAAAAGAAGGTGATAATTTACAGTATGTCCTGAAATACAAAAGAACAGTAGCCATGTTTCCATCAGCCTGTTTAGATGCGCATCTAGAAGTATCGCATCGGAAAATTATGATGGAAATGCCAAAATTTGAATTAAAATCCCCTGATTCGCACAAACTAAAATACGTTCACTTTAGCCGGGTTTTGGTTGAGTTGAAAAAATGTTGATTCGCAAAACAGGGGATGGAAACAGTTATGTTCGAATTAAGTCTGACGTAGCACACCTCTCTCCATGGTGATATCCACACTCCGCGTCGGGAAGGCGATAATGCATTTACAAGCTGGTTGCCAACCGCCAGAAAACGTAGAAGAAGAAGAATGCGAGACTTGTTTTGTTTCCGGTTCTGCGGAAAACTCGCGCGAGTTCGTAGTTTTCACCAAAGTCCGTACATTTAATGGAAACACACAGGATTCGTATTTCTTTTAATGCGCATTTCCCAATGATTCGAATCACTTTTGGATGGAAAGATAGCTAGTGTCAACATTCTTCGTCACCGCCTCCTCTGGTTATATTTGTAAATCAGGACATCTTGTTGTGTGTTATCCCACTTAAATGATGCTGGGTCATTTAAGATTTCCTCTTACAAACCAACATCTATTTTGAAGGAGCACTCAATGCTTCCTCATACCTAAATGACAGAATAGGTTGTTGAATTCATTTTTTTTTTGTATGCCTCCATGGTGAACGAAGAATCCAAAAAAGGCAAACATTCTTCATGACCTGAAGTCACTGGGGACCGCGTTTAACAGCAGCAAAACTTTATCAGAAAATCTGTTTACAAACTCTCACACAACTTGTGCAGTATAATCCAAGTCTCATTTATCAACCCGGTCTCATTCCAAAGTATTCAAATACCACCGCGTCTTCAGTGACTTCTGGCGTCAGACACTGTGGAAAAAGCCGTCCTCAAGTCAGCATGATGTTGCCCTTATTCTGTAATGGTGCCTGGCAGTGTTTGGGGGAAACGCAGCCAGACAGCAATGCAAGTTAGGGGACAAAAGTGGATAGGTCCAACAACCACGACCCTGTTCTTCTTTCCTACACCTAACCATGTGCTTTTGTTGCCTAAACCATACCACGTGCATATGTTGGCTAAAATGTTACCATGCACATTTGTTGTTGAAACTTGGATTGGGTTTAGGTAAAAAACGAACAGGATTAGGCTTTACAATCACACGGGAAGCAAATGCCAGCCTCCTGGGTTAAAGCCGGTGGTTGTTGGTTCAATCCACCGCCCCTCCCACCTGCCCTACTCTGACTTTCGCCCCCTTAACTCACATCTTTGTGTTGCTGCATTTCCCCCTGAAGCCGCCAGGTGCTGTTACACAATAAAGGCGACCGGCTGCATATCATGCTGACGTGAAAGGACTTTTTTTCATTGGTGTCTGACGTAGCCACTGCCCAAGCTCCAGTATTCGACGAGACTTTGGAGTGAGACCAGGTTGTGCAGGCATGCGAGAAAGACATTTTTTTCATTAATTCAAGGTTATGTACAGAGAAACTGAAATACTAGAGGTCATTCTGAGGGCAAAGTATTCCTTTAAGTTACATACGTAAGTTAACTTGCGTTACAAATCTGACGCAAGTTTCTAAGTTAAAATAACTCAGCGCTGTCTTTTGGTTTCACAAAGGACACGAACAGCAGTTTAAAGACGTTGCAACACGACTGGTTTGTACTCATCACTGTGTTTTTCTCCGGTTGTTGTTGGCTGAATGACCATTTAACTTACTGTTGCAGACCTCTGGCTTTAACTTAGACAAACCAGTACAAAACTCCACTTTCCTGATGATTAAACTAAACACACAGCAGATGTGACTGCACTCTGAGCAGGTTCCCGTAAACCACTGTAGAAGCCCGGTGTGGAGGCCCCTCTTAAAATCGGACTCTGAAGGTGCTGTAACATGCTATAACTGTGTAATAATCCGTGTGTAGATATAGTTGGTTGTCAAATATTACATTCAGTATCATTGTGGCTCTAAATCTAAAGTAGTAAATGCTGTTTAGGCCTATATGTGATCTGCTGTAAAGCTCTTTTTGTGATGCTCAGACTCGTCTCGTTTCAGCGTCTATCATCAGAAAGCTCTGCCTCGTCAGCCAATAGCTTACTGGTATTTCTACACGTCTCCCCAGTCTTTTCAGTATGTGGTGTTGTTGCTTACAGCGTGAGTTTGTGTTCATAACTGGACATTTGAGTTGCTCGCAGTGCAGCCGTGGACGATACAGTAATTTGTGTTTGTTGTGAAGAAATTTCGATAAAAAAGCACATTATGAAGATGAGTGTTTTTAAGCTGCATTATTATAAAGATTTGTTATTGGACAGAAAAGTACGTGAAGTCAGTTTTGTAAACAGATTCTGTTTATAATCAAACGTCTATAACTGATTTTCGGCATCTGATGCTGATCTTTGGAGATGTTGAGCTGTGTTGTAAACACTGGCTCATGGACACATTTATTCCAGCTCTCTTAGATGAGTGGACGACCTTTGCTGTAGAAATTCCATCTAAAGTTTGACCTTTTTTTGTCATTATTCTGATATTTAAGCTCTTAACGGTAAACTTTGGTATGTTTCAACGTGGACCTTTTTTTTTTTTTTTGTAGAGACTAATTAGAGAAACTATTTTTTAAACTGGTCCAGAACCGAGCAACAGCGCTGTAGTCGGCAGCCACAAAACAGGCTGCAATGTAATCACTTGGGGAAATTGCGCACTGTCACTTAACACCCATTAATACCCTTTTTTCCCACCAAAATTAGCCCATGTGTGCAGGTTTTGTAAATGCGGGAAACCCCGTACAGGCCATAAACTACTTTCCCACTGATAATAAACCAGAGCCATATACACGGCTCTACAGTAGACAAGTACACCTTTCTGTTTTATTTTTAATTTCTTCTTGTGTGTCACGTTCAATGTCACGGATGGGCCAGACAACAGATTAAAAATCAGTAGAGAGCAGGTGTTGGTGAGTTTTTTGTCCAGTGGGTAAGGGGCTTAAAAGTGCCTGTTACTGCTACTGACAGGTTCAGATTGTGTCTGTTAACATTATGGAAAAGATCTTTACAGAGACAGATCAGAAACAGCCCTGAAATCACCACTGCCAAACCCACCAGACTCCATTTAAATAAACAGTAATTTTAACATGTACAGAACCAGCATATGTTCACATCTAACTGGGTGAATTACGGGTTTATTTCAACCAAACCACAGTTGGTGATTGTTGGAACAATGTAAAGAAGAACCAAGACAGCTTTTGTGATTTTATTACTTTCTAAAGACTTCAAATGAAGTGTGTTGTACGATGATTAAATTAATATTTATTTAAATAGAGTCTGGTGGGTTGGGCAATGGTGCTTTTGGGGCTGTTTCTGGATAAACAAAAATCTTACTCTGTAACAAAAAGGTCTGTCTCTGCAGGGATCGTTTCTATAATGTTGTCAGACACTTCAAATAACAATCTGAGCCTGTCGCTAGCCAAAACAAGTATTTTTATTGGACGTAAATTGACAATGCACAACTGCCCCAAGTGGTTACATTGCTGCCAGTTTGCCACAGCAGTCTCCTGCGCTCTCCTCAATACTAGACCAATTTAAAAAATGTCTGTTCCCATTTGTCACTTAGACACAAACACATGGGAAAATAGGGTCCAGGCCAAAAACATACCAAAGTTACCCTTTACTTTTGACAACAAACTTTAAGTGAGACCTTGGCTTTGTATGCATCATGCAACAACTTCAACAGTTTATCTGCAGTATTACAATTTGAGCTGTTTTGGGCCAATTTTGAACTATATGTTTAAACGCAGATTTTTTTTAATGGTTGTGTTATTGTACTCAGGTGCCAGGTGGTGGAGTTTGGCATGTAAAACACTGTGTAATAAAGTAAAATAATCAGTGTTTAATTTAAAACGTTTTCCTCTATGTAGGTACCTATTAGTGTTTTAACGACTGTCTTTTGCTTTAACAAATGTAAATCATTTGATCACCAGGTAATATTCTCTTTAAGCAGTGATAAACTGAAGTCAGATGCAGACACACAGGTGGTTTATATCCCTGAATTCATGTGCCAACAAAGCAGCAGAGATTTAGTGTTTCAAATTCTGTTAACTTTTTAACTTCTTTTGAACTGGAAAGTTTGTATGCATAACGTGGTGACATACAACTCAAGATCACAGTGGTGTGAAGACAAAGTGATGGGATCAGAAGTTCTGGTTTGGGACAGAACTGATCCTCGGAGGTTTTACAGCACAACGTGAGAAAAGCAAAAAGTGGTGAAACACGACTGCCAGCAACTAACCAGTGTTTTGTTACCCAAGTCCCTCTTTCTCTCTCTCATTCACAACCTTTCTCACACACTCATCCACACATACTCATCACACATACAAAACAAAGAGACAGGAGACTTTTGGTTCCATTATCACCCTCCAACCGTCACCCCTCCAATGGTGCATTATCATGCAAACCATGCAAAAAACGATGAAAATGTATTCATATAAAAAAATAAGTGTTACAAAATGGCATAGCAAGTATATGTATCCATTCAATCGCTTTTTCCGTTTCCTGATATCCTGAACTTTGCAGTGTCTACACTAAAAATCGCATGCGTTACATGCAGTGCGGTTGGCTTTGCAGCGATAAAGCTTTTGGGTGTATATAGTATGTATATTAATGTTCTTTTTTATTTTAGCTAAATTTTTGCGAAGAGTGCGCTGTACAGAGTTTTACTTTACAAACTGTCTGTTTTCCCTTTTTTTCTGGGCAGTCTCGATGCCATGGCTCTCTGTCTGGACGGTTGGTGAGATTGGCGTTGGCCTCTGAAGGTCGATGACCTCGCTCATGACCTTGCAGCATCTAGGCAGATTAGACCCACCTTTCCTCCAAATGGTTTGGTCCAGAGGTGTGGCTTTGACCCAAACTGATTTGGGTTTAGAGGCGTGGGTTGGATTTAAAGTCTTAACTCAGAGTTGTGGATTTCTGTGTGGTCACATGAACACCTCTCAAGGCGGCGTATTCCACACAGCATCACCAAATCCCTCCCCCGTGGAGGAGAGTGGCAGGGGCCCCCCGCTGGGTGTAAAGGGGTCTGTGTCCGTGTCTGTCTCCCCCTCTGCCAGGTAGCTCGGTCTGGGTCTCGTCCAGCTGGCGTCCCCGGCTGCCACCCCGGCCCCCATTGAAAATTCCCCCCCTTCCTCCCGCTCCCCAGAGATGCTGAACCCGCTCGGCGAGCGCTCCAGCTCCTCGTGGTTCACCGATAGTAGGGAAAGCGGCGAGTCGCCCCCCCGCCCCCCTGTGGTCCTGCCCGGCCCTGTTGACAAGTCCTGCAGGGAGCTGATGGGCAACACTGTGGGACGCTCGGTGTAGGTGGGAATGGCAGTTGGAGGGTGGCGTTGGTGGAGGTGTGACGCTGGGGGTTGATGGTCTGGAGGTACGCGACTTCCACCAGCCAACCCCTCTCCACCTCCTCTTCCTCTGCCATAATACAGATTCACTTTGCTTACAGGCATCTGGTACGACATGTGCGGGAACGCCTCAGCGTAGTTGAAGAAAACCCGCCGGATCTCACCGTTCCCCGTAGGGTCGCAGGCCTCCAGGGTCATGTGGGCAGCGCCGGCAGAGTCTACCTGCAGATGCTCAGTGTGCTGGATGTGCATGTCCACCAGGAAGTCTAGCTTCTTCTCCATGTCCTCCACCTGAGACAGAGACATGTTACACCAGCAGCACAGACTCATGATCAGCTGTTCCTAGTAAAAACATTTGCTGAGTCAGGGTGAGTTAGAACTGCTAATAAACTAACAAGCCTCTTACAGTCATGGGTACTGTATAAATGTATCTGCTCTCAGTAGTAAGGTCACACTTGGGGTTGGTCAGTTTTGGGTAATTTGGCTTTCTAAAAGGCCAACACCCATTGACCTGTTACTAAATGGTTAAGTTTTAAGAAAAAAAAAGTCATAGAAGAGGCCTTTCCTTTTGGTCCAGTGTGGTTAGAGGAGAGGTAATTAGAGCTGATGAAATTTTAATGTTTTGCCTTTTATTTTATTTTCTGTCAGCTGACTAGCTGTGTTAACTGCCCAACCTCCGGTTTCCACAGGTTTCTTGGCCACTCTGCAATGAACACCACCTTGGAGGGAGCCAACGTTAGCTTGGTAGTGGTGCTCTCAAAACTGAGCTGCTTACTCATTGGGATGAGCTGGGGGGAGACCGGAGGGTGGTCACAATGTTTCCACATTAACACTGTTGGGTTGGGACTGCATTACTGGCGGTAATGGCCACATGAGTACTGCCACTAGCTACCTCCCACCAAACCCAGGTGGTGCACAGTGCAGTAAACTGAGGAGCAGCTAAAGTAACACAACGAAACTTAATGGTACAGAGATGTGCAAACTTATTTCAAAGGAAGCTTGAAGTAGGGACTTCCTGGGTGTTGTGAGGTGCAACTAATAGGGTACCATACCTTCCTCTATTTTGGACTCTCAGGCTCTCAGAACCTTAAAAGGTCAGGACTGTCAAGTTTGCAATTGGTCAACAGCGCAAATTAGTGTCGAAGCTCATCAAATTCGATGTCTTCATGAAAGTACCTTACAAATTACTGCCTTTGTGATTGAATCCACTGGTCATGGTTCCATGAAAAAGAAAGGAAGAGACTTTCTTGTTTGAACTTCTGCTGATATAATTGCTGGTGCGAACAAGTTCTAAAGGATACACTGTCTTTGGCCGATTTATTTCTGAACTAGCAACATGTGGTACACAATTCTGATCAAGTCCATACTGTATGTCTCCAGTCCTTTGTGGCTCTGTCACAGATATGTCAGGTGCATTAGAACATCTGAAATATTGTAAATGTTGCATTATTTATCCCACAAGGTGCTTTGCCATTTTAATCCTCACCTGTCTCTCCACCCTCACAAATCTACCCATCATGCTTTGGTCTTCCGCATCTGGCATGGTGGCGGCTTTGGCTATGTAGGACTCATGCCTGGAACACAGGGACACTGAGTAGACGTGGACTGCACAGACATTTGTTAGCAGGAAATTAACAACAGATTCACTACCGCAGAGCAACAGCGCAAGACTACTAGAATATATAATGTACTACATGAAAAGAGAAACAGGATGAAGATGTTACCAAGATAAATTCATAGTTATGTGACATTGTAATGGAAACAAATACTAGTTAGCATTATTTTAGCAATTCTGGTTAATATTGTAATATAATCTGATAGCATTGTCTACTCTATTCATTATCTATTGAACAGAGTGACTGTACTGTACCTGGGTGACTGATTGGGCGGATAGGTAAAGGGTGTTTTCTGAGTTTTCTTTTGTTTAGGGGTGAGGGGGGGTCCAGGGGCAAGAATCATGTCGATCCTTAAAGAAAGAGAAACAGGATGAGCTTGAGGAAGAGGAGACATTTGCTTCACACAAACAGACTCCCTCATAGTGCAGTGTGGTCACTGACCTTGTCTGGAGGTATTTTATTCTACAGAGCATGTCCAGGTGTCCAGCAGAGTACTGCTCGATCACATCTTTGACATCGTAAGGCCTCAGAGTTTCCTTAAACCGCTTCTTGTTCAAGAGGAATTGCATGATCCTGTGAGACAAAGAATTGACATTCAACAGTTTGGACATTAAATTGACAAAATTTGACCAAACTTAGAAAACATTGGTGTTCTCTCTGTGGTCAAAATCCATTTGATGTGGCACACCTTTAGCTTTCACCTGTTGTACTTACCATTTCTGTGCATGCTCTATGGTCTATCAGGTATCTGTAGGCATTTTTTAACTTTTTCATAGTTCTGAGAGTCCCCCTTTTTGTTGTGTCCGCACCATAGGAACTCGGAGCAATCGTAGTTCTTAGAACACCACTTTGAGGGACTTTATTTTACTCCTATTTCAGAGTAGGTACTTTTCCAGTACAACATGAACCATGAGTGACGTATGTGTACGGTGATTGTTCAAACACAGCCCACCAAGCACCACCAACCACCATTTTAACAAGCAACAGAACAGGTCATAACATTAACATTATACGTGCGACGGTGGAAATACAACGTGATTTCGACTTGTCAAAGTGAAAGTGATTTTTCTATACCAACCACCGGCCAGCTTACAGTACGTCACTTCAGCATTCCCATTGGCAGTGAGAATGCAAACAGAGAAAAAGCCCTTGAAAGTATGTAGTTCTCAGCGGGAATTTCCCAGTGGGCCCTGAAGTGATTGGTCCAAAACACCTTATGTGTGAGTCCAACCACCTCAGGGCTTATTTATACTCCCTTTATGTATGAAGGTATTTCTGTTTATTTCAAAGGTTGTAACCATCACTGCCCAAATACTTCTATGTGTCTGTTATGCTGGCACAGACAGATCCACAAGTTGGCAGTCAAAAGTTTCTGACAGCAACAAACATGCTGACAGTGAAGGAGGTCATAATAATGTACCTTTTAATGGACACGGCATTGTACATGGAGGTGGTCTGTGAGGCCATCAAATACTTGGGATATTTGGACGGAGAATTCTTATCACTATGTGACCATTTGTCCTGTTCCACCATTTTACACCTCTTTTTCATGTCCTACTGTCGTTTCTCGCTTGAACTATGCTATATTGCTTCAATGATTTCGGGTGGCACTGCTCCGTCTTGTCTGTATCCGTAAGGTTTCAGAAAATGTGTGCATAAATGAGCCTTAAGGACACTCATTTTAGCTGCTTGTGTCTGTGATTTCTTTTTTTGGGTCATTACCCAAAGCTCATGAGCACAGTTGAGTGTTGAAACATAGGTTGACTGGATAAGATTGAGCTCTGCAATCAGCCTCACCTCCACCACAAATGGCCGACACAATGGCAGTTTTACTGCAGATGCGGCACCAATCTAACAATTTCATGCTCTCTTACCATCACCCATAAACTAGTCTCTACATACAGACTCTACATTCAGTGAATGTAGAGTCTGTAGGCAAACCCCGGAGATCTTGCCTCCGGAAGAAGAGCAGAAGAGCAGAAGAGCCCTGGTTTCCGGTTGTAGGCTGTTTGTAGTCCGCGTGATATTGACCAATCACGTTTGAGCAGGCTGCAGTCGTTCCATGCGGTGAACTAACGAGGCGGAACATAATTGGCGTCACTGCAAACTCTGAATCCATCGCAATGGTTCAGCATATTTACTTATATATAAACGGAAGTCGGAAACGGAAATTCGCCTCCTCCGCCCAAATCAAACCGGAATGCCAAAAAATCGGGGGTCTGCCCCCAGAGGCTGTATCGCCGTCTGCCGGAAGTCAGACGCCGAATACAGCCAATGGGTTCGGAGAATGCCCATAAACAAGACCCGAAGAGGCACAAATTCCTTCACTTGGGGTACAACTTACTTCCAACTCGGAATTAGCAATCCCAGTCTCAGATTTGAAGCTGCTGCCCCTCATCCCACCATCCTCATGTTGAGCTGACAACCATCCCAGTGTGTGCTAAATCTGTCCTTGTTAAACCAGCACCTTCAATGTTTGGCCATTTGTCTGATACAAGTCAACCAGAGTTGGAGATTATGAATGGCAAGTAGGAGTTCACACTGTTTGTACCTGGTACCTGAAACTAGTCTTTGGTGTTGCATTCACCAGACAGCTCTTCCTGATTGTGCCGGGATCAAACATGACACCTTTCAGTTTCTTGTAAGTCATCTCTAGTCTTAATCCACCCTGCCACCCACTGAGCTCCGTCTTTTGTCCCTCAGAACTCCCACTTTGAGCTGACTCGAACATGCCCAAACACTGCACAAGCTTGGTCCTGAAACTAGAACCCGTCAGGTCTCAGCATCCCATTCAGACCCATTCAGCCCCAAAATAATGGTGTGGAAGGAAGCAGTACTTTCACAGGGTTAATCACTCATCTCACAGGCCCTCGTGCTAGATTAAGTTCCTGCATTATGTCATCTGTGGCCTATAGATTTACCAGCACAATATAAGCATGAATGAGTTTTGCCCACACTCTCTGGATTCCAATGCTCACCCTCCTGCTGTAACATTTGAGGCTACAACTAACATTCATACCTTTTAAGTACCAATCTTATTGTGTATGTCACATTTTAAATCGTCAAGTCCTACAAACTGGCATCAAATGCTTGTGCAGATAATTTCTCAGATCTCTCTAAAGTTCCTGACCTGACTGCCCTGATGACCAGTTTAAGTGTGGGGATCATCTCCTCCATGAGGATGTCTGCAGGGAAGCCCCGCTCCTCTAAGGCTGGTTCTGCCAGGGCTCCGGCATCTAACAAAGAAAACAACAGGAAAACGCTGATGTAAGAACTGCACATGAGCAAACCGTAGACAGTTAATATGATAATGACCATGTGGCACATTAGGTAGCTGCATCGTACAGTTGAAACTCCACCTTTTATTTTCATGATCACAGTTGTTATTGTCATACCTTCAGAGCTCTGGCGGAGTGTGTAGGCCTTCATGCGGAAGGCGGTGCGGAAGCGTTCCCGGTTACTGAAGCCGGCAGGTTTTGGCTCCTTGGAGGGACTTTCCTCGATGGAGTCGGCGTTACCTGTGAGCCTCTTGACTGTCCCAACTGATGGCCGTGCATTGGGAAGGCGAACACGCTCGAGTAAACTCAGTTTTTGGCTGAAATGGAAGAAAAGAGAGAAGAGAGACAGTGTGGAGGATGAGGAAGCCATGATACATAGTACTATACCAAGTGGCAACCATAGACTGTATAAAGACAGACAGCATGACAGCTCCCTAAAAGGGAAGCCAAAACATATTGATTGCCCCCTGGTGGCTGACCGCAGTACAGGTCATAATCCCTGCCCCCTCTATGTAAGTGGATATGGGCCAAACCAAAAACTCAAAGTATAAGTCAAAAAAACTTTTCCCAAAGATGGTTTCTGTCATTTTAGGTGGTTCTTATCACATTGACGTAACCATTATTTATTTAATCCTATAAAAAGGGGATTTGATGTAATGATTGACAGCTGTGAGTGCCAATCAGTGTGCTGGTGATCGATGGCACTGCTTGTGATTGAATGGACAGATGTATGGGCTGGAACTCAATACCACGGAGAATGCTACTGGGCAGACTCCGGCTCCACATTGTGTCACTAGAGCAAGATGGTGGTGGCCATATCCAGGATATTCTGGCTTCACTGTTGTACAGTGGGAGGAAGTAAAGACATGTCGTCCTTCTTCGTCTATGGTGACAACCAGCAAGACTGGAGGACAAATTCACAAAGAATGGATTACAGCTGCTGATAGCACCATAAGCTGTACATCACTTGCAGCCACTATCTGCCCCGTCTCAAGGTCCAATTCACAAGATACTGCGCCAATGATGTTGAAGCGCAAACAAACATGCCCACAGAATTTTGCAGCTGAGTCCAATTTGCCCTTTTTTATCCATACGACAAAGTATAAATGTTGTCTTTGCATCAAGATGACAGCAAGACCGCCAACTACACGTCAAAATCATTTCCGTCTCAGTGACATTAAAGGTGAAATTCTAATTTAAAATATCTGCTCACAAGCCCACCTGGATAATGTCACAAGTGTGAAAGCGACTAAACACCTCGGACCTCTCATAAACATTATATCCTTAACAGGATTGATTATTTAAGTATAATTCTACATCGCAATACATTTGGCTAAGTTGCTTTATCACTGAGTATAAACCAGGGATTTTTTAGAGATTTTAGCGCTCGTTCTGAGAATGTTGGTTCGTTCTGAGGATGAACCAAGCAACACCAGGAATCCCTCTTCTAGTCTCAGCTACAAGTTCTCCTTGAGCCTGACTTTGCTCTCACAGAGGAGTTGAAGTCTTCATGGTCTGCTGCCTCGACGTAACAATGCTGCTCTCCTGGCAGAAGGAAGCCTCAAAGAGCTGCGAGAGATTGGTCTCCTTTATTGTCCAATGGCTGACAATATTTGGCAGCACAAAGGCAAGAGCTCCCTGGGTAAAATAAGACTCCTGTGTGCCTTGGAAGAGGCAGAGAGGCGGGGTAACCGGAGCCGGCCACAGCCCGAACGGGGCCTCTGAAACGTGGAGCGTTCTCAGCAACTTTGCTCCCACAGCAGACACACAATATGAGCCTCTATGTGGCCTCGGCGCAGAATAGGGACGGCAGATTACGGCGCTGAGAGGCTGCAGAATAGGAAGCTTTAAAGGAAGAGTGAATCTCTTTCTGACTGCTTCTCGAGCGAATAAAGAGCAGAAAATTATCCCGTGATTATCCCGTGGCTCTCTGTAAATGAGGCAACACTACGGGAAAAAATAATGCTCCTTATCTCCCACAGCTCTGCCTTCCCAAGAAGCACACACACAGATTGGTTTACTATACCTGCACAAACCTGCGGTGACATTATTAAAGAATAAATCCACTTTATTGCAACTCAGGTCTTATTTGTGGAGTGTTTTTTTTTCAAGCTGCTATGATACAACTGTGCTCACCAAGTTAAACTGAAAATCTGGTTACATCTGGGAAACATGAGACAATCAGACTATATGAGCCACTCCAGATGATGTCAGCAGCTTAAGAGGAGACACCCCAGATAAATAGGGTCAAACTTTTAACGAATATACATCTCCATGAAACTCCCCCAGTTGATTACTAACATTAAAGCTCCAGTGTGTAGCATATGGGGAGACATATCAGCAGAAATGAAATACAAAATAATAAGTACGTATTCTTCTTATTATCACATGAAAATAATAATTGTGTTTTCAGCACCTTAGAATGAACCGTTTATATCTACATAGGAGTGGGTCCTCGTCTAAGGAGATCACCATCTTGCACCTCCATGTTTTAAAAGTAGCCCAGAATGGACAAACCAAACTATGGCTCTAGATATGGACATTTATGTTTTTCTGTCAGCAACCGTAGTTAGCAGCCCCTCTACGATGAGCGGGGTTGGAAGAATACTGATGTTTAACATGAAACTGCTTTATTCAGTGTTCGTACAGGTGTATCACCTGGTCGATTTGTTTTGGAGAGGAAGAGACCACTGCTGATAATTCATCTCACTGTAAAATCTTTCTGAATGTCTGGATCAGAAAGTTTGGAGAAGGAAGAGACCTCTGCGGATAATTTGGCTCCCTGTAAAAACCTCCTGAACGATGAACACTGAAGGAATTCTAAGCGGGAGAAGTTTCAGCTGGATGCAATCTGCACTCCTCACCACTAGATGCCACTAAATCCCTGCTGAAACTACACGTTTATATTTTTAAAGATTTCCGTCGTCAGTTGGAACTAATGGGCTTAGAGCTCAGAATCATTCAGAGACGAGCTAACACATTGTTGTTTTGGTCTTTTAATGGGATCTGTTGTCAGTAATTAAACCATGAACCAGCCTAATCCTTAAGAAGGCTTTGAGCTTTCTGCTCACTAACTATAAACTCTTAAATGACCACAGAGTCAAATCATCGACGTTAAAAAAGTATCAACAAAAACTAAACATCATGAGCTTTATAGAGATTATCACGGATTTCTAAGGTAATCCTAAAAGGACTAAACTGACTATAACTTGATAACGCTGTGCTCACTGCAAAGATCTGAAACAAGTTGTCACAATGAAAACAAGAACAAACACACATATTCTTGTACTACAGTCCTTGTGAGGACCCTCAATCCCTTCCCTTAAGGGACTGTTAATTACTTATGAGGGGGGAGGGGTGGTGCAAAAAGTGGGAGGCATTTCAAATAACTTTTGAGCACTGAGGAGGGGCCAATGTGTTTGTTTGGCTTAGGGGAGGGGCATAAAACTTTAAACAGTTGTATTTTGTATTTATTGTATCACTTGCCTTAGAGGGCATGTTTTCTTTAAAAATTTCACCATTTATTACAGCCAGAAACTGTAAAAACAGAAATTATCATTGGGTTTTCAAATTTCCAACGGAACAGCAACAAATGCTTCAGTTAGATATAAAAAACATAACCAAATCTAAGCTTAAAATCACTTTATTCTATATTTAAAATTTGGCCAGAAATAAACAATTTGCATGAACTAACCAGCACGTACGACAAAAGCGACAAACCAAGCCTTTTTTTAATTCTATGATTTTGTCTTCAACTTTCAAACATCAAAGGGTAAGTTTTAAAAACCAACAACTGTTTTTTACTGGAGGGAGGGTCATGCATTTTCCAGCAGTCACTTGGAGAGGCTCAAGGAAAAATATTTGTTGCTTCAGGGAGGGTCAAAATAGAAAAATAAAAATAAAAAACAAAGTCACACTACAGCCACCCCCCTCCTCTGAATTATTATAATTAAGAACAGTCCCTAACCTTAACCATCACAACTAATGCCTACCCCCAACCTTTACACTTACATAAACCAAATTGTAACCTGAACCCCAAAACTAAGTCTCAAGCCCGAACAGGCCTATGAAGAAGAGAGGACAGGTCATAATGTCCTCACTTTTCAAAAATGTCCTCACTCTGAATTTTTTTTTTGTTTCTTGGTCCTCACTATGTATCATGTACAAGTACACACACACACACACACACACACACACACACACACACACACACACACACACATACACACACAAAATTGACTCTCAAATGGGATATAATTTTCTCTCAGTGCTGTATTGAATAGACCACACAATAATACTGGATAACTCAGATACAAGGTCTAATATCGTTCAGTGCAGTCACACAGTCACTCACACAGTCACTCACACAGTCACTCACACACACACACACACACACACACACACACACGCAGTAAGTGGCTTATCAGCCTCTTGTTGGACCTGGCAGCTCTGCTGTAGTTTCTGGCCGTCGTCCACCTCTTTGCTCAGAGCAACAAGATAATGTCAGACTGCTACAAGGGAGTTAAAACTCTCTCTACCTCACTTTGTTTCTCCCCTTTGTCCACCCTTCAGCATCTCTACAGCTTTGTTCCCCTTTTCTTTTTCCCTCATCTTTCCCTTCACTTTCATTCCCCACTTCTATCACCTCATCTGTCATCTATCTTTCTTTATCCCATTTCCTTTAAATGTTTCTCTGTTCTCTTTGCACACGTATCCAGATATATACTGTTCAATTACTGTGTTTTAATGTCCTCTGAATGTTGGTCTTTTTAACACATTCTCAGCCCAACTTGTCAAATACTGCTGCTTTGTCAGTGGACCTACACGTCAAAATACATACAATACACATTAGGTACCCTCTTGCATCAGTTTGGATGGTGTGTCAACTGACGCTTGCTACATGCATTGTGTCTTTTCAAAATACACTTTTGTTTTCACAGGAAATGTACAGCGTCTGCTCACAGGTACAGCGTCTGCTCACAGGTGACAGAAGTACATGGTTAGGTTTAGAAAAAGAACACTATGGTTTGCCTTAAGTAAGTACAGCTGTCACAGCCGTCACTAACATAGCATGCTACACTAGCACACTATGTTGCTACTAAAAGAACTCCACTGACTTTTGCTTTTTGCACGGGAAACAAACAGCGGGCTCCAGAGTGAAAGTCCAGAGTTTTTTTGACCCACGCACCTCCCCTCTGATGGCGGTGCCACAAACTGCTGCTGGCAACTACCACTGTAAACAACAGTCCCACAAACTGCTGCCATCTGGTGTGTATCATACCACTGCGAAGGGTGCTTCTGTGCGTCAGCGTCTGATGCCAAGATCTGCTAACAAAACACTAGTATCTGACGAGTTGGGTTGTTGCCTGCTGCATCAGTAACTGCTACCAACTGGTGCACATCATACCGCCGCAAAGGGTGCCTCTGTGCGTCAGTGTCTGATGCCGAGATCCAATGACAAAGTGGAGGTATTTGACGAGTTGGGAGTGAGAACAGGCTGTGTAAGGGAGCAATCACACCGAGATGAAACGCTACGGCAGTAAAACCATTGTTTTCCTATGATATGGCGCGTCTGACTGGCCTTCAAGCGTCTTTTTAGACGGGCGTTTTTCCGGCGTCTTTTTAGACGCGTCTTTTTAGACGCACGTAGACGCTGAAAAGTTTAAATATTTCAACTTTTTGAGCATCAGATGGCATTAGCTAGCGCGCATTGAATAAGCGTTTCAAGCGTCTTTGAAGCATGCGCGTCTTTAGCGTCTCATTTGTGTGATCACCCCCGAAGTCGGTGATAACTCCAACATTTGGGCCAATAATTTCCCCTCTTTTTTGATATTAGCTTAAAGCACCACCCCTTAAGATTACCTTTTAATGTCATCCTCACAAACTAAAGTTAATTTCCGATCATTGTACTGTGTTTGGGTGAGAGCAGAGGCAGATATCTAAAAACTGGACGAATAAAACGCAAACTATGTGCAAGGACTGAGACAGCTATGGTTTTTTATTTGGTCATTTGGGTGAACTGACCCTTTCAGTTCAGCCTCCAAAACAAACACTGCTGCCCGAGTGTCTGCAGTAAGTGAACTGAGCTCCCTCCTCTCTATCAGCCGGTGTATCAGGGCTCCTGTTATTGTTGCTCTGTAGCTTTTCGCAGCAGTAACTTAATCCAGCATGTTGAACATGGCGGCTCATTGGAGGCCAGGAGGCGTCAGACTGGAACGCTCCAGTGTAATGAGGCTATGTTAGAATCAGGAGAGTCCAACAGCCCGACATGGAGGGGAGGGACAGTGAGACACTGCATGTGGATCAGTTTAGTTGAGCAGAGAGCTGCTTTCGGCACAGGAGCATATGGTTTTTCTACGGTGTGACCGAGTGAAGTTACTGTGCCTACAGCTCATTAGTGGCTTTCTTTGATATTCAGAGGGAATGCCACTACACCTCTCATGTATCTTCTCAGCCTCCCAAATCCAGAGGGTAAGAGAATGTCCTGTAACTCCCAGGTCACAGGTTTGATCCCTATGACATCCAATAGAAATGAAGTGTCCTGTCACTGCGTCAGGCTGTATTTAAACCCAACTGTGTGAAGTATGACGGCAGATGGCACCGAGGTCAGCGTTCACCAGAAGTGACTGTGTATTGATCACTGCAGTAGACTCACGACATCATTGCAGCAGCTTATGAAGACCAGATACGTTGCTTTCACAGATCAACCCTCCTCACTGAGATCTCCATGACATGTTTGGCTGTACAGCCTCATTAACACCCCTCCACACCAAGGAGAGAAAAAAGAACCATCACACCCAAAGACCCCATCTCGGGCCCTAATTACTCGATCCTAACTGTCATTCATAATTGAAACATAACTAATGGACTCACTAATAGGTTTCTAAAAAAAACTCTCAGCCTAAATGTCATCAAAGCAGCTGATGTGGAAGGCGGCGCTATTAAAGAGCGGGACGAGTGGGAGTTTTATATCACCATTCACATATTTACCACATTAACGCACAGATTTATGTGACTTGTGAATTAATATGGAAGCTATTTAAAAGCGGACAGGGGGATATTCTAGGAAACCTTCATTAGTCTTTCCAGCATGTTGGGCTAATTAAAGCTCCATGAGAAAGACTCTGGGCACCGCTCTGTGTGATTTACACTATTTCTGCTGGAGATCAAACAACAGTGACCTACCTCGCCATGGCCTCCAAGTGATCCTTCCTTTGGATGGAGAGAGAGAAAGCACAAAAGTTAACAACTGAGAACAAAGTAGAGCTTCAACATCCTTCAACAGAGGACATTTAAACACTTCAGAAAGACCTGAGTTCTGATTGAACTAGAATTATCACCTCGTGGCTGTATGCCTGCACGCAACAGTCAAGTTACAGTTTACATCCATGTCTGTGAGAACATGGATGCGTCACTCACATGTTCCCTCAGCAGCACAGATTAGAGTACTGACCAAATGAAACCTCGAGTTATGACGTTGACTAATGGCCAAAAAAGTGTTTATGCATACAATTATGATGTCACACTGAAGTTGACCTTTGACTTTTTGGACACAATCATCAGCAGTTCATTATTTTATCCTATTAGACATTTAGGAGCATTTTTTTGTGATGAGTGTATGAATCACAGTGACCTTTGACTGCCAAATTCTGACCAGTTCATTCTTGAGTCCGAGTGGATGTTTGTGCCAAATTTGGGAAAATTCTCTCAAGGTCCTCTTGAGATATCGCATTCACAATGAGGTGGATGCAAGGTCGCAATGACCTACACCTTCGCCAACCAAATTCTAAGCAGATATCATGTTCACGAGAATGAGGCGAACAAGGTCACAGTGACCCTTGGCCACCAAATTCCAGGTGGACATTTGTGCCATATTCAAAGATATTCCCTCAAGGTGTTCTTAAAATATATATTGCATTCTTGACAACAAGACGAACACAAGGTCACAGTGATCTTGACCTTTGATCCCCAAATTCTTAGCAGTTCAAGCAGATGTTTGTGCCGAAGTTGAGGAAATTTCCTCAAGGCATTCTTGAGATATCTCATTCACGAGAATGATATGGACAAGGTCACAGTGACCTTGACCTTCGACCTACAACCACCAAAATCAAATCAGTTCATCCTCTAGTCCAACTGGACAATTGTGCCAAATTCCCTCACAGCGTTCTTGAGATATTGTGCTCACAAGATGAACAAAACGTCACAGTGACCTTAATCTTTGACCAAGTTCTTATCAGTTCTTTGCTGAGTCCAAGTGGACGTTTGTGCCACACTCAAAGAAATTCTTGAGAATGAGACGAATGTAAACTCACAGTGACCTTGACCTTGGACTGCCAAAATTGAATCAGTTAATCAGAGTCCAAGTGGACATTTGTGCCAAATTTGACAAAATTCCCTCAAGCTCTTACACTGAAATGTGATGGTTAGGTTATGTCAGTTGTCGATTGTTTAAGCCAATGAGACGACTGTATCAGCAACACAGATTTACAGTCAGAACCGTCCAAACAACACAACGTTCAGTCTCTCTAAAGCCTCTCAGTGCTAACATGAACATCATGGCATGCCACTTCACCTTGATGTTTTTACAGTTGGTGTTACTTACCTGAAACAGGGAAGAGAGATGACAGTTTCATAGAATCTCCACGTGGCAATAAGGTCTTCCCTGATTGGATTGGTGGAATAATATCGCCAAGCAGACTTCAGATAAGAAGACAGAACAGCAAACAGAAACACAATTAAAACAGCTGAATGGGCAATTTGATATTAACTGTATGAATTAAGGTGGATAAACATAAATATGGCAGTCAAAGCCAGTCATGTGAGAGGTCTGCTGATGATGTCAGGTGGAGTCTCACCTGGATGAGCCCCGCGGCTGGATGTCTACGCTTCTCAAAGTGCTTCTGTCTGTGCTGCTCCTGGACCTTCAGAGCCAAGCCTGAGCCCAGGATCCCCTGCAGCCACAAAACACAGTCAGTGTAGTCCTGCCTCTGGAGCGGACGGTGCATGAAAACCACCAGAGCTGGGTATCCTATACAACTCATTTGAGAAAGGCTTGATAGGCTTTGAATGATGTGTACACAATTCTGTTCAATTAAGCTTCTTATTGTCTCTTCTGTCAAGGTTTGAGGTGTCATTTCTCTCTGTAAAAGGCAACAGACACTAGCTGTGATTTTATGGTCACTGTTTGATGCTCCAAGCACATGCTGGTTCTGTACAAACAGGACAGGAAGTAGTCAAGGTGAGATAACAATGTGTTTGCTGCTTTCTTTAAGATTATTTTCTTTGGTCGTGGCTCTAAAACAGTGATCTTCTGTCGCACTGTGAGACAGGTTCAAGGACGGCCGTTGTCAACGTCTTGCGACCAAAGATAACCTGAGATAAAATTCTGACAGTGTCAGAAACTTAGGATGACTATCTCACAGTGTGACAGCTGCTACGACCTACGAGAAATGCAGCACGAAATGGTGCAATGTTCACCGCGACACCGGCGCTAAACCCAAACAAATGATCGCTTGCCATGGAGGTAAAAGGAACAAAAAGAAGTCTGTGGAACTCCCAGAAAGAGGAAAGTTTGGTGGAGCTGTGGCAGCAGAAGCCTTGTTTATTTGATGTTTCCTCCAGCTGCTTTCATGACCGCCAGAAAAAAGACGCTGCATGGAAGGAAATTGCGGAGGAACTGCAATTTCCGGGTGAGCAAGCTACCTATGGTGGCGCAGATGGATGACGTACGCTGATGCGGTGCACGCTGATGACGTTGCATATTGACGTACGTCGTAACCTGCGATTCAGTAGTAAACGGCCATCGTACAATCTGCACACATCAAACCTGACGTCGTACCAAAGTTTATTAGATCCACGTCTCACAGTGTGTCATGCAATAATCTTATAAGATTGCTAAAATGAAAAAAAAAGTGAAATCGCACTGGCACAGTCTTGATAATAGTTGCTCTTTTTGTATGGAGAACACTGCTTTAACTTTTTCAGCCTTAAAATGCACAGGGTGTGTCAGCTTAGAGGCAGTTAGAAACCACCAAACTCGTCAAACACCACCGCTTTGTCAGTGGATGCAAAGAGGCACCCTTCATGGTGGTATGACAGGCGGCAGCAGTTTGTAACAGTGCCGGCAACTACAGTACTATAAAGAGTGAGAAAGTCCCTATGGGGCGGGCAGGAGTGGAAGTGGATGGGTCTAACAAATTCTGGACTTTCACCCGGGAGTCTGCTGTTTGTTTCCCATTTGAATTTTAGGCCAAAACATGATGAGTTTTTTTTTTTACCTAACCACAGAATTTTGTTGCCTAAACCTAAGGAAAACAATGAGGCATTAACCTATGTTGTGAGTTCATTTTGAAAAAGAGTGTTTGCATTTAGTGAGCAGAAACTGTACACTTCCTGTGAAAATGAAATTGTATTTCGAAAAGACACAATACATGTGACAGGGGTAAATTGACACGCCATCCCTAAATGTCTGAAACTAATTTAGGTATCTAGCACGCCATGTTTAGACGAATGGATCCACTGACAAAGTGGCGGTATTTAATGAGTTAGGATGAGAACGTGTTGCAACCAACTCAACAGCAGTTAGCAAATATCTTCATCAGTCACACTTTGTTAACAAATTAATCTGTGATCTCTGCAATAAACCACCAGCAATGGTGTTTGTTAGATGTATTAACACTTCAGTGGTGCTGCAGTTAATGCACATATACTCTACAGGAGAGTGTACCCACTGCAGGCAAAGCGAAGAAGGACACTCCGATCAGAGCGAAAGTGCCGGCTAACAGTCTCCCAGCCCACGTCTTTGGGGTTTTGTCCCCGTAGCCGATGGTGGTCAGTGTGATCTGCAAAAGAGACAAATAAAGATGACACTTCTCCAAAGTAACTGTCAAATGTCTGAACTGACAAGGACTGTTTGAAGGATTCGGCGGCCACTAGGGCTATTAAGTGCAACGGGAGATATTTCTGACAGCAGTAAAACACAGTAATGGCAGTGTTACAGTCTCAGTGTCCTTCTCTCTGCAGAAATATTTTGTTGAGAAACTCGGCTGTGAGCTCTGCTTCACTCTGTGACCTCTGTATGGATCCACTGAAGGGCAGTCGACTGTTTCAAAGGGTCACAGCATCATCTAGCTGGTGACTATTGAGTATCCTGCTCAAGGACACTTCAGCAGGGCAGATGCTTGCTGTCATAGAACTTGAACTCTGGCCTCCTGGTTGAAGGACGGTCTCCTTAATGAGGCCATGCTGCTGGAATAAGTGCAGAGGTTTCCTCTGACTGGAGGACATTCATTAGAGCATGAAGCTCTGCCAACACCGGACAATTCCACAAGAAGCTAGCGGCTCACTACTGATTTTATTTTTGTCTTTCAGAACAGATCTTCCAACAAAATACCAGGTTGTTCAGCAGCTGATTTTGAAGATTCCCAATGACACCTGAATAGACACTGACACTGAACCCTGAGGACATCTAACTGACAAACAGATGGAAGGAAATACAACCTCATAGCAAACATCTATTTAACAAGTCACCTAATCTCACTCATCACTTACCAACACACGACACTTCATCATTTCACTTATTCGTCAGTGCAATGTCAGTTGTCTCAGGAACTTGTTAAAATGAGTCAGTATCAAAGCATCTAAGACTGAACAATGAAATTTAGTATAAAAATGATAATGTGCAACATTTTTCCAAGATTTCTTTGCCCAAAGACAAGATGCATGTAGTTCCCTAAATTCAGGATGAGACATGAGATATCTGCGCCATTGGGGACAAAACTAAGCAACATTATTTTATCATTTCATCCCATGTAATGCGTCATAAAAGAAGACAGTAAGACTGTCAGCATAAGCTAACACTGCTCTGTGTTCAGTGGGACAATTCAGACTATACGAACAATCATAGTTTGGGGCTACATGTGCAGTTATGAACTTTATATCAATAAAGGTGAAGTGTGTAAGATTTAGGGGGATTTGGTGGCACCTGGTGGTGAAAAGCAGGTAGCAACCAGTGAAAACTCCCAATAAGAATTCCTTCAGTGTTCATTGTTCAGGAGGTTTTTACCATGAGTCAAATCATCATCATTTAAAACGGTAAAATCACTGAATAAAGCTTCATTTTACAAATCTGTGCTTCTCTGACGCTGCTTGCATCTTGAAGACGGGCCGCTAGCCCACCACACGCTACTGTGTGCTCACACTTCTTCTGATCCAGATGTTCAGGAGGTTTTTACTGTGAGCTGAATTATCCACAGCGGTCTCCTCCTCTCCAAAACAACGAGACAAAGCAATTAAAACCAGTAAAAACACTCTCATGTTACAAATCAGGGTATCTCCAACACAGTTTGGACTGTCGGTGCAAGTGGCTCGTCTACCATCTGCTAATGATCTTTTTTGATCTTATAACTTCTGATCCAGGAGGTTTTTACCAAGAGCCAAATTATCCACAGCGGTCTCCTCCTCTCCAAAAGAAACGGACAGTAACTTTAACCGATAAAATGTCTGTACATACATGTGTAGTGCTCGTAGACGAGGACCTGCTTCACATGTAGATATAAACAGCTCATTCTAAGGTGCCAAAAACTTGACGATTCTTATTTTCAGTTGATTAGACACTGAAGGACTTCATTCATTCATTCATCTTCTAACCGCTTCATCCTCTTGAGGGTCGCGGGGGGGCCGGAGCCTATCCCAGCTGACATCGGGCGAGAGGCAGGGTACACCCTGGACAGGTCGCCAGACTATCGCAGGGCTGACACATAGAGACAAACAACCATTCACACTCACATTCACACCTACGGACAATTTAGAGTTATCAATTAACCTAGTCCCCAATCTGCATGTCTTTGGACTGTGGGAGGAAGCCGGAGTGCCCGGAGAGAACCCACGCTGACACGGGGAGAACATGCAAACTCCGCACAGAAGGGCTCCCACACCCGGGATCGAACCGGCAACCCTCTTGCTGTGAGGCGACAGTGCTAACCACCACACCACCGTGCCGCCAGACTGAAGGACTTAATAGACTTATTATATTATAATCTGTTTCTGCTAATATATCCCCCTGAATCCTGCACACTGGAGCTTTAAAATTTTAGATTACAATAATGTTGAAGACTTTCCTGTATCAGACCTTATCTTTTATACAATTTATGGTCGGCATTAGGGCGGCGCAGTGCACAACATATATCTGGGCATTAGATTATCAGCCGATAATGGGAATTTTATATTATCTATTATTCCGATAATAAAATTATAGCCCATAAATAGTTGATAATACAAAGCCAAATGGAAAAGGGAAATATCCACACTGCCAGTGAGCACAGAGAAGAGGAAGGCGAGCAAGTGCTGCTAGAGAGCCAAACACGTTGTCGCTAGTGTGGACGTCTTTGAAAGGTTCAGATGGAGACAACATGATTGTGCCAGGATGGGATCCTTTTCTTTTTCTGTGGGATGTTGCTGGTTAGGAGTTTAAGTTAAATTGACAGAAAAAGCCGAATGATTTATTTTTAGAATAATATATTTTTGCCCTTAAAAAGCAGATTAAAAGGTAAAACTGTGAAGAGACGTAATGTAATGTACGTACCAGCCCCCACCACAGTGCGTCGGCGTAGGTGTCGAAGTCCTGCGGTTTGGGCTGAGCAGTGGGGTTTTCATGGTTGGACACGTCCATGGAGACGTCGTCCTTCTCCACCAGGTAGACCAGGAAAGACGCCAGGATCAGAGACAGGAAGCCAATGTACCAGGCTGTGATCAGCTCCTACAGAGACACATGTATGATGATCACACATCAACTGAAACAGATTTATTCGTATGACTTATCTTCACACAAGGTTTTTAGTCTTTGTTGGGAACTTTATAGGGACAGATTTCTCTTCCTCTTTCTCTGCTGATGTTAAACACTCTTCTCTAGTTCACCATTTAAAAATCCAGGGTTCAGTTCACATTTTCCAGGCCTGGAAAAGTCATGGAATTTGTTTAAATCATTGAACATTTTGGAAAAGTCGTGATATTTTGTGTGTAATTAAATTGTTAGTAATCTTTAAAGGTTAGTCAGACAACACAACATTAGAAATGTCTGAGGCGAACACACAGTCACAGTACAAACCTGTAACACTCTGACAGAAACCAATTTATCCTCTGGTGGAAAAACTTTTGACCAGATGACACCTGTATTCACGTAAAGGCTGTGAGACTCTCTTAAAGAAGCTGTACGTGACAATCAGAGAGTATCTATGAGTCAGAGTCTGGGGTGGTCGCTGGTCCAGGTGACCTGAGGGAAGAAACTCTTCTCCCTCTCTGTTTGGTTTTTCATTCCTACCTTACTGTGAGCGTAGATGGCGGACCCCAGCAGCTTCCAGGTTCCTCCTCTCCGGTCCATGCGCAGCATCCGCAGGATCTGCAGGAAGCGCAGGCTGCGCAGGGACGTGGCCAACACATTACCCTGGTTACGCACCGCCACCACCGGCACCGAGGCAATCAGCACAAAGATGTCTGAGACGGAGAACACACAGCACAGAAAGATCCAGGAAAGATTCTCTGTGTGAGGCTTTTATTAAATCTTTAATGAGTCTGACCCGACACAGTCATTAAGTCTTCTTTGTGGAAAGATGAATGCGTTTTGGAGAGCTGTGGAATCAGCTCCTAATAAGAGCTGAGCGAACATAAGAGACGTTGTTGAAATGCTGTTAATAACAAATCAGGAGCAGGTTAGTGCGTCACTGTGTTGTAACTGCACTCAGTTTTTAACAGTTAACAGAATAAAATACACAGGCGTTGAGTATTGTTCATTCATAATGTCACTTTTAAATCATTTTTTATAAATCCACCTGTTTACCTAGAATACAGAGAGGTTTGCGAGCGAACTTCAGCCTCCCCCTCCATCCTTTGTAGCGACAGCAGCATCCTGCAGCCCAGACCCTCAGTGCAAACTCTGCTCCGAAGATGAAGATGGCGAAGGTTTCCTGTATGGGAAAATCAAACAGGAGCACAGTGGAAGGAACAGGTCAGAGTTCGGCTACATCAGAACCTCAGAGTAGAAAGTCTTTGCTTTTACTGAATCTGACTTATTTTTGTTCTTATTATTCGACCACAGTTTGCTCAGTTTTAATGTTCGTATCATCCACATTCATGGATTAATAACTGAGCAGGCCCACTGGGCATGGACTCAGGGGCCCAAGGTGTCTGGGGGGCCCCCTGTTCTTTATCTGTACAATCTCACTCATATTAACAAGTACCAACCACAAACCTCAAACAGATGCAAAGGAACCCCAAAGAGACACAAATAAATATGAAATCAGGCAAAACAACCAAAAAGATAGGTGCACAAAAAACAAAACCCCCACAAGGAGACACAAAACAACAAAAATAGACACAAAAAGAATAGATAGAACAACCACAAGAAGACAATAGAAACTACAAAGCAACAAAAAATTACTTAGATAAAACACAAAATTACCTCAGAGACACAAAACAACCGAAGGGGGACACAAAACAACTACACAAAGACATAAAACAACACAAAAAGACACAATATGACCTCAGAGAAACATAAAACAACCACAAGAGCACAATAAAAACTACAAAGCGACACAAAATTACCTCAAAAAGACACAAAAAAGGACAAAAAACAACCACAAGTAGACACAAAGTGACTGCAAACAGATACAAAATGACCTCAGAGAGAAATAAAAACCACAAGAAGACACAAGAAACTATAAGGAGACACAAAATTACTCAAATAAAACACAAAATGACCTCAATGAGACTCAAAAGACTTCAAAAAGACACAGAACAACCACAGGGAGACACAGAAAGACTACACAGAGACATAAAACAACAAAAAAGACACAATATGACCTCAGAGAAACATAAAACAATCACAAGAGGACAATAAAAACTACAAAGCGAGACAAAATTACTTAAATAAAACACAAAATTACTTCAAAAAGACACAAAAAAGGACAAAAAACAACCATAAGTAGACACAAAATGACCTCAAAGAGAAATTAAAACTACAAGGAAACACATGATTACTCAAATAAAATACAAAATGACCTCAAAGAGACTCAAAAGACTTCAGAAAGACACAGAACAACAACAAAGAGATACAAAACCGCAAAAAGATGCACAGCGACTGTAAAGAGACACAAAACCACCACAGAGTGTGTCTTGTGTCTCGCTCCTGTGCACGAGTGTAAAAAGGGATGATGGATTGAAAAACTGTCTCCTGACCATGAGCAAAACTCAGGGGTTACAGATTTCTCCCAACATCTTAAATATTTCCATTTGATGAAATGATGCAGTCACAAAAAAGATTTAATCTTTGATTTGATTATTTCACTCAGTGTACACATCATTTATCTGTAATGGAGAGCAGGAGCTAACTGATACACAGTTTGATGATTCTGTCAGACTGCATGACATTACATGATGTTTACAACCTTAAAGCTACTTAAGGGAAAATACCTGAGTGCTTAAATTAAATTAATGTTCTTCACCAGGCAGCAAAGAACAGACATTGCTCAGAACTAAACTTTAGAAATCCCAGTCCTCTCACCAGTATGACCAGCCAGTGTGCAGACACCTTCTCGTGCTCCTTGAATGTTGTCAGTATGGCCAGAATCAAACAGCCCAGAACGATCAGAAACCTGCAGAGACACAAAACAGCACACAGCTCAGTGCATACAGCCGTGAGATTCATACAGAAACACAACAGGTGCATGCTCACTTTGTCTTCTCATGCTCCACCATGAAGCAGTGTCTTTGAGTCACCACTAGAGGGAGCTACATCTCTACTGTTTCGATGAGACATCAGCTGCAGCACAATAATAGGAACACTCGTGTGGCGTACAGCTTCTCATCTCTGCTGGGAAAATCTATTTATGAAAGAGTGATTGCATTATCTCTTTCTGCTCGCAACAATTCAGCTAAAATCAGGGTTTTTTTTACCCAACTGAATAAATCACACGTTCATAAACTGCCCCTCTGTGTCGACAAAGTGATTTAGAAACTCACAGGAAAGTTCTTAGCTTCATTTATCAAGAGTTTAAAATAGTATTTATTCACAGCTGAGGGACTCAAACAGTTATTTTTATAATCTGTGTTAGACTCCCTGGAGGATAGAGTGTCAGATCATTACAATAAAGTCATAAAATCCATTTATCAGATCTTAACAGTTCTTCAGGCCTGCAGTGGCTGTGATGGTTTCACCAGTTAATGTGTAACACAAGAGGTTTGTCACAGGATCCAGATGATTTCGGCCGAACATATTGTTAAACCAAGTATGTGAACAGATGTTGGCACACACTGTTGTTTTATCATTATGGTATATTAGATTGTGGTCTTTAAAAACAGACATTAAGTACAAATTTTAGTATGAAAAATCACAGCATACACAGAGCTGACAAGTTGCTCAATCTTTGTTTGTAAAATCGCCACCTAAAGATTGAGATAATGAGCTTCAAAGTTTTGCATCCCAAATATCATAAATGACATAAACCTTTTTGTTTTCTAAATTCAAAGTCCAAAAAAAATGCATATAACTTAAAAAAAACCCCACCTCACACTATGTTAATTTTCTTCACGGAAAAAGAATGAATAACTCAATTTTGACAAAAATGTCAGATAGAACCTTTTAAATCTACAGTGATTACATGTTGAAGTTTGTATCCTTGTTTCATCTCTGGTTTTAAGATGGTAAACAATTTACCTAAAGCAGGCATGTCCAAAGTCTGGCCCGCAGACCAATTTCAATCAGCCCTCGGCTTGACTTTCAAAATATACCATATGCAGTCCTTTACACAATAATGGTTAATCGAGCAAGATCACTTTGCATTTTTACCTTTCACCTCACAATGACAGGACTATCATACAGTTTGTAGACAGGCATCAAGTAGTAATAGTTCATTAAAAGATGAAAATGGTTGCATTTGTCTCACTTTAAAAAAAAACAAAACCTTTTGATGTGAGAATCAGTTGGCCCCCAGGTGTTTTCACGTTGTTTTATCTGGCCCCCATTCAAAAAAGTTTGGACACCCCTGACCTAAAGGATGCACTGGAGCTGCACTTGATTTTATATTCCCAAAATAACACCAGCCACTTTGCTAGATAGCACTGATATTATCATAAATTTCTTTTACTTCAACTGTACACAAATGTTTTATATCTTCACTTTCTTTTTCTAATTCAGTGGTGGTCAACCAGGGGCCCGGGGACCCCCTGTGGTCCTTGAGAATTTTCCAGAGGGTCCCCAGAACAATGAGCAATAGTTATTTTCACTGTTTAATTCACTATAGAAGTGAGCCCAGTGTGAGTGAGAGTGACTATTCTGATCGTAGGTTTTACTTCCTCCACAGTCAGTGCGTTTACATGACATTAGAGAAAATCTATTTACTGTGTTAGTCTGACAAAAACCGGACTTTTAAGATACATGTAAACATGTTAATGTGACTGAAATCGCACTGACTTGAATTTCCAGATAATGTGATTGAGAGTTGAATTCCTCATGCATGTGTACAGTCAATCAGACCCAAACTGAGGCGCCCTGAGCATGCTCCACATTTTCCGCCCTGGGCTTTGACCCGCAAGTCAAATAGCATTAAATGCGAAACAGAAGAAGAAGCCGGTAACAACATGGAGATATCTACATCCAGAGCCCTGACTTTTTGGACAGACGAGGAGACACAGTTCACGCTGTGTCAGCTGAAAGAGTTAAATATTCTAAAATACATGGATGGGAGGGAAAAAAAACAGAATGGCGATTGTTTGGTCTGTGACGTAATAGATCAAACGGAGAAAGGTCCAATACTAACAAGCTGAAAGGGGGCATATCTCCACCTATCGTAGAGGAGTCGCACATACTTCAGTCAATAGATGGATTCCCCTGTGATGTCAGCTGGTATCACATTTGTTCATAGCTATCAACACACGTCACCACATCACTGTGTGTACACGTCTGAGTAAGAGTGTTTGATTGGTTATTTCCACAACATTAATCTTCTCCTGTGCTCCACCAACCCAAATGTTCAGTTTCACACAGTTTAATCCTCAATTCCAAAAAGATGAATGAGCTACTAACGCTCCCTTTCCTTACCCTGACATCTATATTTAGCCCTTTCAGAGCTGAAATTAATTGGATACACACATACAAACGGCTATTTTAATTTCCCTGTACACTGGAGCACACCCTGGCTATATTCCAGATAGTCTGGAGTTAACCACCCTGCTATGATATATGACGTGGAACCACACTAAATAAACTCATCCAGCTGCACGGCAACACCGCCAATTAACATTTATCCAGCGCTGCGTGTCCAATATTCTCTCCACCATCACCTCCGTGCATAAAGGTTATTTTGTTCTTTTTCAGCTGGGTCGACAGCGGCACGCTCCTCTGGCTCAGGTCTGGTGCAGCTGTTAGAGTCGACTCATCCAGCAGAACAGATCGGTGCACTTTGGGAAATAGAAGTTTATGGTGGGGAGAGGTAAACTGATTTTCAGCCACAACAGTGAGCACAGGAACTTTACAGTACCTGTATATTTCAGTGTGAACCTGCAGGGCAAGAAATGCCTGACTGAAAGAGTCAACTTTCAATATAGTGTTGAATCCTACCAGAGTAATCCATGGCTTTTTCACATAAGCATGGTTTCTGTGATTTACTGTTTGCTGCCAAACAACAGACAGACAACTAAAGTCCACTCCATGAAAACTTTTACATGTTGCCCCATAATTTATCCCTTTCCTGGCACACAGAGATCTGATGCCCCTCAGATGGCAGAAATGCTTTCAAAAGAAACGTCTGGTGTGTCACAGTGACTTCAAAATGATTGTCTGACTTTAAACTATAACAAGACAGTCTCAACGTGCGTTTCAGTAAGAAGAAAATGAAATGAGAACTTCAGAATAAAGACTGACAAGAAAGAGACAGACACGAGAAAAGACTGTGCACAACTCAAAACTAATCTCCATAGCTTTCATTAAATAAGACAATGTATACCTCTAAAGGCAGCACAGCAGTTCATGCATACCATGATATTTTCTCATTTATGATACTGTATAACGGTGTGGGGCCAAGCAACAGTTACACCCATTAGGTCATTATATAAACAGGCATTGAAAGTAATGGATTGGAAACCTGCTGGATGGCACCACTGCCTAATGCCCTCTATACACTGTGCGATTTTAGCAATCTTATAAGACTATTGCATGACACACTGTGAGACATGGATCTAATAAACTTTGGTTCGATGTCAAGTTTGATGTGTGGAGATTGTACGATGCAGCGTTGCCAGGTGTACAATAATTATCGTATTTGTACGATAATTTGGCCCTCTGTACGATGTACGATCAATAATCCCAAAAAAGGCCAAATGTACGATAATTTGACCATTTCATGAACGTGTGGTTGTAATCAGTATGCCAGAGTTTTTTTTGTGAGCCCTGAAGGCATCTGTTCCCATGTGACA
>NC_065526.1:3625868-3641775 GCF_006386435.1 Epinephelus moara | reverse complement strand
CTCATAATTTAATTCAAATGTAATTTTGGGGAAAATATCCATCTTCTTGGTGTAACGCTAGTGTCAGTTTGCGTCAATGTAGCGAGTGTGACAGCTGGTTAATTAACGGTTGTATTTATATTTATAACACCTGTGAGCGGAGTGATTTTACTGTTACAAGTCCCAGTGATGTTATACTCTATATCAGCACTCACGGAATGCTTCTCGGTCGGAACTAATTGTTGTATAATTGCCTATAGGGCAACAGTAGGATTGTTATTTTGGTTATAACGGATGTACGATAATTTCCCTCAAAATATGATAATTTTGAGTCTCTGGTATGATAATCCTACATTTCCCACCTGGCAACGCTGGTACGATGGCCATTTACTACTGAATCGCAGGTTACAACGTTACAACGTCATCAGTGTGCACCGCATCAGCGTACGTCATCCATCTGTGCCACCATAGGTAGCTTGCTCACCTGGAAGATGTAGTTTATTTTTTGGGGAAAAAAATTGCAATCTTTCATTTGCGTACATCCTACAAAATGCAATCAAACAGTGGAGCATTGATTGTTCTGCCCTTTGGCCTCCATCTCTAAACCTGTTTCTAAATCATTCATAGCCTGTTGTGTTGCCATTAGTCGGTGCTGACATCTCTGAGGAAGTTTGTGAAGTGCTGCACAACCATAACAACATGAATATTTTACAGCCAAACAGCCTGAAGAGTTTTACATAATTCACCAGCAGGAAATGATAGTTGAGCGCAGAGGCCTCTTGATTGACGTCTTGAGCGCTGCGTGTGTTTTGTCGTTGTCACATCACGGTGTTTTACATTACTTCCTGTTCCCTAAATTAAACCGGAGCATTTCTCCTCAAAGTTATCCAGAGGACAGAGATAATCCTGGAGCGAGCGGAGGAGATCGATGTTAACTCGATACGATCCAACAGATACTGATCTGCAACACAGGCGGCTTCCTATCCAGCTTCAAATAGTTTGTTCAATAAGGCACACGGAGCGATGTCGATGCCCATTAGAGCGGACACATCAAGAGGAGCAGGGCGCAAATCAAAGGAACACTATCAGTAAAATAAATAAATTGGGATTCAGATTAACGGTCTCTCTGTCTGCTGCAGAGAGGGAAGTTTGTCCCAAATCTTGGGGCTGTGTTTGGACCCTACACCTTAGTGAAGGGAGCGTCATTCAACGTTGAAGGTGACTACAAACTGAGCGACACTCAGTGACAGAGTGGGAGTGGGCTGGGGCTGGTTTTAGAAGGGCCCATTTTTTCAAGTGGAAAATGGAGGAGGAAGTGATGTTCATGATTATGTCCTGAGGTGACCCCCCACCTCCCACACCTCCCACCATCATCACAATGTGACTGTGGCAGAATGTCGGATGTGTAATGCTGTTGGATGCAACCACTGTAACACTCCATTACCTGCTGCTGGCCAAATAAACCAAGCATGGAATCCAATCTGCGCTGTGATTGGCAATCAGGAGTTTCTGAGAGCGAGAGAAAGAGACGCCCACAACATTTCCTTTCTATCCATTTTCTTTGTGTGAAGGTAAAAAGTGACCGGCTGCTCCGGTTTGTGGGACTGAACCTGGTGTCTCAGGTGGAAGTGGTAAAAAATAATGAAGCTTTTTACCGAAGTGGGAGATTTACAGCAGAGGGAAACGTCTCTTTGCTTAGAGAAGGTTATAGATCACGACTTGTAACAGCTGTTTCCACAAACAACAAACAAACAGAGACAGTCTAGAGTCAGAAGAGGAGCGACGAATGTGCTACACACCTCACCAACATCCACAAAAATACTGAGATTACACACCTACATACTTGACACTTTATTTGCAGGGCATCAACAGGTATCAAATGCTTAAATTTAATGCTTTTCCAAACTGTTTTAAGAACAATTTTTGGACATATCCGCTTTTTTTTATTTAAGCATTGCAGGTAAGTAGAAAGGTAAGTACAGCTGTAGTGGTGAGTTAAGTTAATCTACATTTTACCAACAGGTAATTGCAAGTATGAAGCAAAAGGGCAGCAGTAGCTTCAGTGTTAGGTTTAAAGATTTGTAACGTCAGAAGTGTGGACTTTCATGCATTAGAGCTGGACTCATTGTGACAACTAGAATTACTGCCTCGCGGCTGTATGCCTCCACAAACCCGTCAAGATGCACTTACAGTTTACATCAATGTCTATGAAAACATGAATGCTTCACACACACCTTTCCCCCGACAGCACAGAAGATCTGTACAATCAGCACAGTTTCAAGATCAGAGTCACCAATTCAGTATCTGACCAAATGTCTCTCCTTCTGTTCCTGAGATATGACGTTAAAACATGTCACAGTGAAGCTGACCTTTGACCTTTTGGATATAAAATATCATCACATTTGTACGAAAGTTGTTGTAATTAGTGTATGAATGCTTGAGTTTGGTCAAAAACATGGTTTGTAAAGGTCACAGTGACCTCTGACCACCATATTCTAATTACTTAATTCTTCAATTCAAGTGGACATTTGTGCCAGAGTTGAGGAAACTCCCTCAATGAGATATTGCGTTCATGAGAACAAGACGGATGTAAGGTCACAGGGACCTTGACCTTTGGCGATCAAATTCTAATCAGTTCATCCATGATTCAAAGTTGACATTTGTGACATATTTGAAGAAAGTCCCCCAAAGCGTTCTTGACATATCACGTTCACAAGGATAAGACAGACAAGGACAAAGTGGCCTTGACCTTTGACCACCAAAATCTAACCAGTTCAATGTTGAGTCTCAGTGAATGTTTGTGCCAAATTTGAATTAATTCTCTCAGGGTGTTCTTGAGATATCACGCTCACAAGGATAAGACAGATAAAGTCACAGGGACCTTGACCTTTGACCACCAAATTCTAATCACCTCATTCTCACCTCAAGTGGACGTTTATGCCAAAGATGAGAAACTTTATCTAGGCCTACTAGAGATATTGCGTTCATGAGAATAAGATGGATGCAAGGTAACAAGGACCTTGACCTTTGACCACCAAAATCCAATAACTTCATTGTTGAGTCCAAGTGGAAGTTTGTGCCAAAGTTGAGGAAACTCCCTCAAGGCATGTAGATATCACATTCCCAAGAATGGGATGGGAAGATATATGGACAGAAACATGATGCCTTGAGTCATGGCTATAGCTGGTCAAGCAGGCATAAAAACAAAAGATTGACAAATTAAGTAAAATAAAATGTTTGTGGCAATTAAGACTTCAAACATTCAAATTTATGACCATTTAAAGACTTTTCCAGGACCTGCACACACCCTGATTCACACGTTTGTTTCCTCCCATACTCACAGGGCTGACAGTAATGGTAAATCCATTACCTGACACAGTGACATTGTCTGCTCTGCCACTCAAACATCAAGTCATTGCAGCTCTAACATTCTGTGTAAGACATCAGTCACATGGTTATACAACAATCTCTTCATTTAGAAAATGACCAATATTTGAATAATTACAAAAATGTCTCAAAATTCAGTCCAGTTCTCTGACTGACAACCTGAAACTGGATGGATGTTTTTTATGTGTTATTAAAGGTCATGTGTTGGTAATGATGAGAACAGCCCACCTGTACCGCCTCTCTCTCATTTAATCCACTTTATATCCATGGGCCCAGCGGAGGCTCAGCCCCCCTGGGCTCCCGGTGCTGATACCACCCCTGAGGATTCCTAACAACCAATTTGTCGGCGAGATTCAATAAAGAGAGTGCAGACGATGCAATTCTGACAGTTAATTTGCTCGGCGATATGCAAACAGTGGTGGGAAAGGACAGCAAGCAGCGCGCCGTTAATGACTGCAGTCACAAGGACGAGATGAGAGATGGAGATCTTTATTCAGCCGAGGATCTCTGAGATGAAGTTTGGAAGCAGCTTTGCACCACGATGACAGCACCCTGCTGCAGAGCCAAACATCTCTGACATGCTGAAATAAAGCTGAGCAGGAATGAATGTTAGCTTCAGTGTGACAGCTCCACTTTTCTGATTCCCTGGAGTGTGACAGAGAGGTTTGTGAGCGCAGAGATGGAGTCACTTTTAGCTTTGAATATCTCTAGGAAAAATCTGATTAATGTCAAATGTGAAATAAAAACATCATCCACACAAGTTAAAGATCATTTCATCCAGCTTCCACCTGAACTGATCTGACTGATCTGAAACCCATGAAGGACCCCTGCATCCTCATCACCTGAAGAAAATACTGGCACTGTAAGTCCCCGCAAACCAAAAATATGTTACATTTGCACGTTTCATATATCATAAAATCATCTCATATTCATGTAGTGTTTCAAAAGTGACGTAGTACATGAGCTGACTGTCATCAGGAGGTGCAGGGGATGGAGGATAATGCATTATATTTTATTTATAGGCGCCTCTCAAAGCACTCAAGGACACCTTACAAGACACACTCAAAAAAAAAAGAAGCAGCAATGTATCCATAGATAAAACGAATCCATAAAATAATAAGTTAATAAAATAACTAGACAAATATTAAAATTAGGTATAATATCACCATCAGTAAGTCATCATCGGTGCAAGTCTTCATATGTGTATCACCATTAAATGAGACCGAATATGGCAGATTGATAAGGTGTGTTTTCAGACTGGGGTTTGAAAGTGGAAAGGGAGTCGATATTTGGAATGGTAAGGGGGAGAGAGTTTCAGAGAACAGCTGAAGCAGGATTTATTTGTGTGTCAGCTCTATGCAGAGCCTAAACTGTAGCCTGCGCACGTGGCTTATGCTGTTATATGCATTTATACTTGTGCAGTAGGGCCGTAACGGTACGTGTATTTGTGTCGAACCGTTCGGTACTCGACTTTCGGTTCAGCGCGACCCTGTACCGAATTATTGGGCGTAGGATATTATTTTTATTTTGTTTAATTTTAATTCAGTTTTTGCGAGCCGAACCATTTAAAATATCTAGTTCCCCGACGGACATAATTGAGTGACGGACCGAGTCTGACCGTAAATCTCCGCCTCCACTTTGTGCAGCGCATTCTAGCATTTGGACAACATGGCAAGTGAGCCGGACGAACCTGAAGACCCACCCGCAAACCTTAAGTCCTCCGTTTGGGAACACTTTGGTTTCAGGGTAAAATACGAAGATGGAAATAAACAAGTGGACAAGACAAAAGCAGTGTGCCGACACTGCAGAACAGCGGTCGGGTATGTACTTGGAAACACGTCTAACATGCTAACGCATCTAAAGCGACACCACCCGAGTTTAAACATTACCGGCACGACTAGAAAGAGCAATTTGGTGCAAACTACGATATCGTCGTCATTTAAAAAGAGAGCGTTTCCCTGACCATTCTGGTCGCTCTAAAGAAATAACCAACGCCATTGGAGTTTTCATATCAGCCGATCTACGACCGTACTCCGTCGTTGAAAACAAAGGATTCAAACACATGATGAAGGTGATTGAGCTGCGGTTTAAAATGCCCTCTCGTCCCTACATGAGTGAAGTCATCATTAAAGCCACTGTTGTTCATTCAAAAATGTGTAAAATAAAAAGCAAGATTTTATTTTTTAAATTTTATATATTTCTATTTTCATTCAAACAATGTGAAAAAGCAGGATTTTATATTTATTTGTTTCATTCAAAAAATGTGTTACGTTTTAATAAGGTTACCAATAAAGTACAAGATATTTAATAGCTTTTTCATTACTGTACCGAAAAAAAACCAAACCTTGACTTGTGTACCGAGGTACGTACCGAACCGTGATTTTTGTGTACCGTTACATCCCTATTGTGCGGTGGTGTGTCTGTGTCACTCTGCAGTTACACCTCCAAAACACTAGTTGGCGGTGGGGTCTCTGTGAAGTGCTGTAAAGTTTAGTTGATTGAACAAGTACACAAATCAGCTTCACTATAACTCGCAGCATTCACAGACAAACACTTGTCTTTATCTGGACACATTTTCCCCACAAATACAACATGCTAATGTTATTAGCACAAGTCTATGGCATTTTACATTGTATAGATTAGCCTAGCAGCTAGCAGAGTTTCCCTCTACTCATATAAAACCAGGGACAACAGCAACATTTAATAAAGGTAACGTTACAAAATTTGGCTCTGTTACAACTCACAAGGTTCACTGACAAAACAACTGTCTTATACTAAACACGTTTTCCAAACAAATACAACATGCTAACGTTATTAGCACAAGCCTATGGCATTTTACATTGTATAAATTAGCCTAGCAACGAGCAGAGATTTCCTCTGCTCATATTTCAGCCAGGATAAATCACACACAGTGTGTGGAGGCTTTATTGTCTTCACAATTTATTGTTTCTTATCTGTGAAATTAAAGCAAATCAAAGCTTTGTTTCCACTGAGGGAAATGGTTTCAGCTCACAGAGACAGACAGGAGGGCTGCGTAGGGAATGTATAAATCCTGCTTAAGAGTCATAACAGTGACTGCTGTGATCATCACTTCCTCCATGGTCATCTCCTCAGCTGTAGTTGAGAACAATAGAATTGTGGGTTTAATCAGATCTAATAACCAAAATCTTGGCTATCAGGTGCGCACACACACACGCACACACACATACACACACACACACACACACACACACACACGCCTGGATGACTCAGGCAGGGTAAGAACAGTTAATCTGAACTTTAAATTGGAACGGTCCACGTGAACAGACAATTGAAACCCTCAGACAGTAATCACTCATCATCTCACTTCCTGTTCTGTTCTCTCAGCTACAGTCCTCCATCCACAAAGAAGACTTCTTCTTCTCTCCCTCCTGCACTCTGTTTGACACCGTTGACACTGCCCGCCCTCACACTGGCCTTTACCTTTATTGACGACTTGACGGTTGGATTATTTACTTCTTTATTACATTTGGACAGAGTGCACGCAGCCTGTCAGGAATCTGGTGTAATTTTCCCTGAGCTCACTCTCTCACGGGATACACTGGCGACCCCGACGCCACCTCTCAACCTCGACAGGGGGTCAGATTTGTCTGTGTTTGCGTGATCCTGACATGAGAGCGTGTTGGAAGTGATGGATTTTTCCTCCAGCTCCTCCCCCCTGCTGCCCAGCGGTGGGAGGGGAGGGATGGATATTCAGGCTGTGACTTAGGAGTTGCTGATCATGCAGAACCTGGTGTTTGCCTGGGAATATCCTGACCCCTGGATGTGGTGGTGGTGTGTTTCTGTGTGTGTGTGTGTGTGTGTGTGTGTGTGGTGGGGGGTTCCCATTCCCACATCCAGCGTCAGCACCATGACAGCTGACAGCTTCCTCGACATGTACACATGTTGATGTGGAGTCCTGCTGCTGAGCTGCAGATCATCCTGACAACTCACACTGACATTCAGTTTATGGAGCGGGGTTCAATTATTTCATGGTATGATTTTTATTTGATCACAGCCATATATATTTATCTTTATGTATTAATTTTTTAATTTTTCTTAATGTACATTTTATTATTTTCACACGTGATCTGTAGCTGAATGAGACTAAAACTCAAATAATATTACGTGTAAACGAAAATCCGAATCCCACTGTCCATGTCACAGTGGTCTCACTTTGTGTTTCCATCTCAGCAGATGTAAATCTAAATCTGTATGGGCTGGTCACATTCTTAAGAAACGAGCACAAATTTGCGAGAGCTGTTTTTTGTCAGATACATTAAAAAGCACGGTTGTACATTCAGATGCATCGAGCATGGCTTCCTCAGCCCTTAAAACTATACACAATATTAATGAGACAGTTTTGCTTCAACATTTTACAAATTTACAGCATTCACACGCATGCATCCACACATTCACTGTTGGGGCGACTGTGGCTCAGCAGGTGGAGTGAGTTGTAAGATCAGCGGTTCGATACCTGACTCCACAGTCCGCATGTCAAAGTATCCTTGAGCAAGACACTGAACCCCAAATTGCTCCTGATGGCTGTTTCATCAGTGTGTGCGTGTGTTAGTAGCCAGTGTTAGGGGTGGAAGTCATCAGAGGCTCCACGATACAATGTTATGGCGATTTTAAATGTGTTGCGATATGCCGAGTACTGCAATTTATTACTTTTTAGTAAAATTATGTCGCAAAAAGAAAACTGTTCATTTCACTTCAGTCATTTTTATTGCAGCATATTGTATCCGTGGACTAAAAAAGCAATTGATTATTCTAGTAGGCTACAGAAAGTTTAACTTTTATCTGTAAAATTAATAATTTGTATCATTAAAAAAATCAATACTTGGTAAAAATTGTTACCAACATTTGTAATGATTTGATACTGCCACACAAAAATATCGTGATACTATGCTGTAAGGATTTTCCCTCCCACCTCTAAGCAATGTATGAATGTGTGTGTGTGAATGGGTGAGCCTGACTCGTAGTGTTAAAGCTTTCTGAGTGGTTGGAAGACTAGAGAGGTGCTATACAGGTGCAGGTTCATTTGCTGTTTTGCTCCATACACAACTGTGTACCTGGGAACGAACCTCAGGTTGAGTTTCAGGAAAAATAATAGCTTGAAAAATAAAGATCACACCCACCTAGATATTCTTTACTGCACAACAACACGTTCTCACTCCGACCTCGTCACATATCGACGTTTGGTCTTGGACTTTACACACTGGGTTTAGGAAAAAAGAACAGGGTTTGGCTTTACAATCTTACAGGAAGTGAACACTGGCCTCCCGGGTGAAATGGAAATGATGGTTGTTGGACCAATCTCACCCACCCTACTCAGATGTCCGCCACCTTAAAGGGGAGCTAATGTTTTTTTTCAACCTGGGCCCTATTTTCCGATCTAATTTTGTCTAAATGAGTGATAGGATGTTCAATATTTGACGGACATATTTGTTGTGGCAAGTCAAAACACTTCCTCTGCCTGTTGCTGCTCCCTCTCTCTCCTCGTGCGCTCTTCAGTTTCAATGAGCTCTGTGTCCGTGTACTCCGTGTTCAAATAAATACGGGCGCTCATCAAATTCAAATGGCTCATCCAGATCCAGTTGGTCAAAATCGGGTAAAACTTCAGCCATGACTACTCCAAACAGTCACGTTTGTAAGCTCGCTCCAGCGGTAACTTCCTGCAACAACTCAAGTCTCGCGAGACCAACTGCTGTAAAACACCATAGACTGTATAGTAAAACACCAAAGAAGAAGAAGAAGAAGAAGAAGAAGAATCCTGTGAGACGTGAGATTTCAGAGCCAGACTTTAACTGTGAGTGAGTGTTTTGACTTGCAACAACAAACATGGCTGAATTTTGACCCGATTTTGACCAACTGGATCTGAATGAGCCATTTGAATTTGATGAGCGCCCGTATTTATTTGAACACGGAGTACACGGACGNTCACTCATTTAGACAAAAGTAGATCTGAAAATAGGGCCCAGGTTGAAAAAAAACATTAGTTCCCCTTTAACTTTTGTTGTTGTCCGGCTGTGTTTCCCCTGACACCACAGGGTGCCAGTAAACAATGCCGACATGAAAGGACGGCTTTTTTGGTCAGTGTCTGACGCCAGAAGTCACTAAGCAAGCGTCGGTGTTTGACAACTTTGAAGTGAGACCAGTTCAGTTCATTTCTGTCACTGACAAATGATTCTTATGGGGTGGTATTGTCGGGGGTGATTAATCAGCTATCGGCTTTTTCTTGTTCCAAACTATAGTTATTACATCGGCCTTTAAAAACCCTGGTTAACCTCTAGTGTACAGAGTCCTTTTGCAGGTTTGTGCAGGATGTCCCTGGTCGCGCTACCAAAAATGTGCCAAGTGCTCTCCACAACTTCTTGTAAACAGAAAAGCATAACGAAGCGAGTCGAGTTGAGTAGAGACGTGCTGCACAGTGCTGTCAAAATGCAGCAAAAGTGAGCAGAGATCACATGTTTCATCCACATTTTGCTTATTTCTTCTGTCATGTTGTCTTTAAATGTACTCAGTTTGATTTAAACTGGTAGACGGACTCACTGGGAGCTTTATGTGACCTGGTGACTGTAAAGACATTAATCTGAAAACACTTCCTGCATGTGATTATATGACAGCTAATGTAAAAGCATATGAATGTCTCAAGGCTGGGAGAGTAAACACAGGCTCCCTGTGTGTTGACTCCCTCCCTGACTCATGTCTGAACAGCACAAACGAGGTAATTAGTCGAACTAATCTGATTCATTAGAGCCAATTATGGAACATTTGTTCATTTAGGCATCACGGCATAAAAAGCCACAGCAGCAAATCCACATCAGAGACTTTCCTCGAGGAGCTGAAGAGTAAATAAGCTTCAGAGAAAATCTCGATGAGGTTGATTTGTCTCTTGAACGTCTACCTGGAGGAGTTTCATGACTGTCAGAGCAGAAAGCTTCCTGTATTTGGAGCAGGCAAATCAGAACGGCTCTTACAGTCCCGCCATGAAGTCATGTGTGGCCCCGTGGCCTCATGGGATCACACTCAGCGGTTGGAAGAGATCAGTGAAGCTCTCTTTTAATCTCTCCTTCTGTGCGAGCTCAATAAAGATTTATGTGAGTTCAGAACACTCGTCTGTGATGTTAACAAGGACGTCATTCGGCTGGTTGTTTTTAGGAGCAGATTAAAGTTTTTATGCTGCTCCTGTTTTTGGTTTTGATGCGATGAACTGAGCAGATCAGTGAAGTAATACAGGTCATTACATCATCAACTGGAGTTTTGATATAATTTAGACTTTATTAAAGCAAGTCATCCTCTCTGAGAGACATCTTCCCAAGCCAACGTAAAGATTGGGGATGTCACGAGACCCAAAACGTCAGCACCAAGTCAATGCCAAAATACTGGCGCTCTTTCCCTGGTGCTGTAGGTGATGGGTATGCAATTCTTTCTGACCTGATGGGGCAGCGTATACGTCTGCAAGTGTTCTAGTCTGTCGATAATGCCAAATATTAAGTATCATTCTGAGAATGACATTATAGCCGATATATAGTGCCAGTAACACGAAGCCAGACTGCTTTCACCGACTTGACAAGGACAGCATCTACACATCCTGATACAGTGGGAGGCGGTGCACCTGTAAATTTTGCGAGCTCTGATAAACACAGAGAAGAACAGCAACAAGCGCAGCACCATGAGCAGCAGCGCGCCGACTAGAGAGCCAAACAAGTCGTTGCAGTCGGTGGACACCATTCACAATTCAAGAGGAAGACAACATGATTGTGCCAAGGGTCTGATCAGCAAACAGTGTTAGCTGCAGCGGTTCACATCCAACACGGAGCCTTTAAATGGCCCCAGCAAACTCACACCAATATCGTTAAACCCTTTTACAACCGTTACGTAACACTTGTCATGTGATGCTACAGTTAGCCCTGTCACTGTGCGTGCGGGCGGACTCTCACCAGCTGTCCCCGGCGCAGACACAACACAGACCCCTGTAGCTGTCGTCTCCAACGGAAGGCAGAGGGACCTTACTTTCTATTTCAATTACTTGTGTATGACATGTTGTCGTGTCTCTTTTTGACAGATTAAGTCGAAGCATTTGATTCCAATTCTTAGGCAAATTGCTCAATAAAATCCAAAGTATATTTGAGAAGTTTTTTTCATGTGCTTTTCTAAAAAGTAAGAAAGAGTCAGAACTGTTCTTTGTTTTTGTTGTGTAGGTCAGGACTAGGAATATTAAATCATCCGTATTTTCTCTCTACATCTCAGCCTTTCTTACCCTCAGGTGTTCATAAACTACAGGCTATACACTTCTTTCTTTTTGAGCTGAGCTTGACATTGTCTCTTGCCTGAACCAACGCTATGCTCAAGTCATATGACCAAGAAACCTAAGGCCATATCCACACGAAGACAGAACCAATTTCGTTTTTTAAAAGTTTTCCATAAACACGGAATCGTCTCAACATATGTGAACGTAAAGATGAAGCCACTGAAAGCGCTGTAGTATATATGCAAGGCCTGAAAGTGGCACCAAAAACAGAGAATAAGAAATGGAGCATGCGCATAAAACTCATGCGATGTAAACAAAGAGGAAGAAGAAGATGGTGGAAAATACAAATGCCAGAGGAGCCCACTTTGTATGGACTGACGACGAGGTAGAGCTGCTACTTAAGGCCCATTTTTGCCCAACGTTAAATACGGATCCGGATACGGACGGAGCCTTCTGTCCGTGCTCTGCGTTCATTTCGTCCGTATTTCTGCACGTTTCCATAAAGCTTACGGATACGAGCCAAACGGAGCAGTACCACCGGGAACTGTGGGGGCAGTGTCGCTGTCACTACCCGATACGTAACTCCAGTGAGACACGAAGAAGAAATAGCAATTCAATTTCTCTCATCGGCAGTACTAGAGAAAAGAATTCTCCGTCCTCCAGTCGCGATGTATTTAATGGCCTCACCAACCACTGCCTCCTACAACGCTGCCTCTGTTTTTGTCTTTTATGCAAGAGGTACATTATCAATATCTCCTCCACAGTCGCCATGTTTGTTTTTGAATTTGTTGGGCTGCCTCCTGGTGGATATACTGGTTAACATCCATGCCAACGTAAAGGGCACATGGAAGAATGTGGGCAGTGACGGTAACATCGTTTGAAACGGACGTATACATTTTCGTACGTAAAGGGAGCATAAATGGGCCTTTAGGGTCACACTTGATTCTTCTTCTGCAACACAAAGGCAACCACTGCGAAGTCAGCCATTGTTGTTGTGGCGCCTTTACGCCTAGCGCATGCTGGTTAAGGGAGAGGTGGGGTGATGGCGTCATCACTTCAGAAAAGAGGCGTGCTGTGTTGTAAATACAGAAACGTGAAGGTGACGTCTTCAGATGTTTTCACTCTGGGATCTGGTTTCAAAAGTTGGCGTATTTGGGCTCCTAAAATGCTGCTTCCATGTTTACGAAAGGCCTATATGATAAAAAACCTTGCGGACACACCTAATCTCGTCTCCGTGTGGACATGGCCTAAAACAACTTCACTTCTGACTCAAACTGAGCTCACTTTTTCACATAGATGTCAATATTTCTTTTAACTTGTATATCACCAAATCAAAGCTGACTTGGAACGTCCCACAGCGGTACATTAAGGACACTGGTGTCACTGTCTGCTTGTTGCACCTTTTCTGCCTCTACTGTATCATTTGATTTAATTTTAATGTATTTCTTCCAAATAGAAAAGGTTTGGAACAAAAACAATTTCCCCCCGGGGATTAATAAAGTATTCTGAATCTGATTCTGAATCTGAATTTACAGTATGAAGAAGAGCTTTGGATGAATTTGGAAGTCATTATTGTTGTGTCTTTAATCATCCTAAAACCCCAAACCTCACCCTGTATATCAGACAAAAAAGGAAGCAAATGCCAAACAGCAGCTGAATACAAACTTTACCTTGTACTCCTGATCATGGCACGAGGACCTCAAACGTCCTGCCAATAACCCTTTCTCACCCCAACTTGTCAAATAGCACCCCTTCCTCAGTGGGCCTACAAGTCAAAATATGATGCGCTAAGTACCCTCCTGGACGGCATGTCAATTTATGCAGTGACTAAGCAGCGACGTTTGACAAGTTGGGTTGCTGCCTGCTGCGTTAACAACTGTCGCCGCCAAGTATGTATCATATCACAGTGAAAGGTGCCTCTGTGCATCGATGTCTGGTGCTGAGATCACTGACAAAGCGGCGGTATTTCAGAGTTGAGGGTGAGAACGGGCTCAATAATCCATCTGCAACGTAACAAGTCAAACTACAAGACTTGCAAAACTATTTTCAGGTTGTTTGTCAGTCCACTCCAGGCTGTGTTCTCTGGCTGTTTATTCTTTCACAGTGCAGTTTGGTTAAAACATCAACACACGGGGAGAAATCCATCAGTGAGGACAGACTGACAGACACAGGTGCTGGAAACAGATCAGAATGCACTGCAGTGTCATCTTCCATCTTTACAAATCTGTTATCGCTGTGAAATAAAACTGGACACAGCAGAGCAACATTTTTCACTACTCGCATTTAAGCGAGGTATTCAGAGAAATGCAGGAAATCACAAACTGAAAGAGGAGAACACAGCAGGCTGAAGGAAAACAGGTTTAACCACAGTATTGAAACGCTACCTTCATTAGCCTGAGCTTTCAGACAACACAACGAGCTGATGTTGTAAAGACCAGGTGGCTGAGAGCAGCTCAGATTCTCTGCGCAGATAAAGTGATGCAGGTCTATCAACTGTTTCTGTCCTCCGTTTGAAATAATTGTGACTTTTCCCCCAGTTTGCTCGGCAGGGGAAAGTGACGCACTTGATTGACCTCATCTTTGGGGAGTTAAGGACCAAATCTCAAATCCTGAGTGCTAATTATCTTAGATTTCCTGACCGTATAATTAGGGTCATTCCAAAGGAAATGAGGTTCAGTAACGCCTCTCTGCCCGCTCGGTAATGGACAGAAAGAGGAGTGGATGACAAATATGGCTGCCACAGTCACACTTCAGTAAAATCAAAATGTTTCTGAAGTGAAGCAGAACGAGGACACCGAGAAGCTGCAGAGTGGTCGCACCAGATTACAGAAGACGAGGAATTCTCAACATTTACCTTAATAAAAGTAGGAACAGTGGAAAGGTACGATAAAGAAAATTTTTTAAGTATTGAAACAGATATCAACACGAGTAATATTAAATAGAAGAAGAGTTTAGAGTCACTTTGAAAACAAACCATTTCCATGTTTTCAGATCAGATGAGAAAGAAAAGGAAGGATGGACAGTAAGGGAAGAAGGGAAGACTTAAAGAAATAAGAAGTACGGAAAGGACAGAGGGGTTAAAAAAAAAAAAAAAGGAACAACAGAAGTGACAAAGGAAAGGAATAATGACCACGCAGCAAAAAGAACAGGACAGAGGACAGGCCTTAAATGCAGCAGGAAAGACGTGCTTAAGGAAAGAAAGAAAGAAAGAAAGAAAGAAAGAAAGAAAGGAAGAAAGAAAGAAAGGAAAGTAAGGGCAGAAGTGCAGAAGAAGACAGGGAAGAGAAGTGTGGAAGGAAATAAGGAAAGAAAGGAGGGAAAAATGCTTAAAGAAGGGAAAAAGCACAGAAACACCACAGGAGAATAACGACAGCATTACTGACAATACAGCAAAGGAAAGAAGGAAAGTAGCTCTGAAGGAAGCAAAGACCAGGACAGACGTGCAGAAAGACAGGAAAAAGGTCAAAGGGAAAAGACACGACAAGGGCACAGAAGTAGAAATGGAGAGGAAGAAGTACAGAGGGAAAAGAGGGAAAGAAAGAAGAATAGAAATACAGAAGTAGAGTGAAGGATCTAAGGATCCAAGAGTGTGAACCTTAAAGGTCCAGTGTGTAAGATTTAGGGGAGTTAGTGACATCTAGTGGTGAGGATTGCAAATTGCAACCAGATGAAACTTCTGCTGGTTAGAATATTTTGTGTCATTTTGTCAGGAGGTTTTTACTGTGAGCCAAATTATCCACAGAGGTGTCTTCCTCTCCAAAACAAATGGGTCTTGTGATTTGAACCGGTAAATACTCTGAATAAAGCAGCTCCATGTTACAAATCAGTGTTTCTTCAATGCTGTTTGGCATGTTGGAAAAAACACTGAAGAAAGATGTTTCATTTTAAAAATAAATCTTTTTCTCAATTTTTTACCCACAAAAATGTGAATGTAGAGCCAGTGTTTGGTTTGTCCATTCTGGGCTACTGTAGAAACACAGCAGTGCAACATGGTGATCTCCATAGACTAGGACCCATTACCCATGTAGATGTAAACAGCTCATTGCCAGACGATTCTTATTTTCAGGTGATTATACACACCAAAGGAAACATAATTATTATATAACTAGTCCATACCCATTGGTAGCTTTGTCCCCTTCTACCTATGCCAGTCCTCAATGCCTATGTGCAGTTTCACATAGATTGACCACGTCAGTGAGTAGAAAAACGTGGGACAGACAGAATGACTGACTGACAGAATGACACACTGACAGTTTCTGTGATTAT